>NW_027110043.1:213531-218796 GCF_000696795.3 Halyomorpha halys | reverse complement strand
ATACTAACCTTTCTAATAAATTCAGCATCACAAACGCCTACCAGGTGTGTATGAGGTAGAGAACAAGAATGCTACAACTGAACACTCCCTCTCTCTTCCCTCTAGAACAAAAAGTTATCTCTTTGTTTTTCTGTTTTTTGGTAATTAATTACTTCTTAATCCTGTTTTTATACCGTTGTCCTTAATCCTGCCACGAAGTTTATCCTTAGGCGAGGAAGGGCTTTTAGGTACCTGCGAATGTTTAATCGTTGCTAATTGGTTCCCCCCTCTCAATAGCCTTGTTATATAACTCGAATATAATTTCACCCCAGCCCGGTGATTCGGAAGTCTGACAATGGCGAGGTACCTTGGCACGCTCAACTTCAGCTAAAGTAAATAGCTCATTAAGGGAGAAAATAACCGTTAATTTAGAGGGATTTATAGCTCTTCATTAGGTTTATGTTGTTGAAAACTTACTGAAGGGTAATCAACCTTAATCTCGACGAAAAAACAGGAGTGCCTTGGAAGTATATCTCCTCTCTCTCTGAGGCATTCTTAAGTCCAAGGAAATTTATTTAATATTTTATTTAAGAAATAAAAGATTTATTTTTTGTTTGTATGAAATACCGTGTAACCCTTGATGACATGTACTCCATGAACACATTGACATGTGTTACATAAGTCAAATTTGTTGTTGGACATCAATTCGATGTCGATCGAACAGTTAGTACTATTTTTACGACATTTTTAGGATTGTATCAGATAATGTTATATATATAAAGTAGAAAGTAGTTATGTATATATATATATATATGTATGTGTGTGTGTGTGTGTGTATGAAAATACTTTCTCAGTGCTCCTATGTTTCGCAAAACGGTTCGTCCTATCTAGGGGTAATCCTATTCTATTAGCTGTTGGAAAATAGTGTGGATATTCATTTAATAAAAAATGATTAACTGTGTGAATGGAGTGATAATTATGGCATGTTGGAGTTGGTAATCAGTAGGGGAGAGGCTTATTCTAGAGTGTCAGTATGGCCTATTCTCAAGCGGGTTAGATCAACTTCATGCCTGCGGCTGCTGCGGAAAATGTCAACTATGGTTTTACTGCCATTTTGTTTCTCTTTACCTTAGTTGGAGGGCTTTCTCTCCACACCGCCTACCATATTTTCGATATTTTTATTTTACTGAATAAATAAATTACTGAGGGAGTGCCTCTCTGGCAGCTTTGTATTCGAGCTAGTTGGAATATCAATATGGCTTGGGAACCATATGGATTTACCGATCGTTTTAAGAGGAAAAATTGGTGTCTTACGTTGAGTAGATGCTTTGGGTACATGTTTCTATGAGGTCAAAATTGAACTTTTACCACAGACCATGAATAATTTAAATAGGGAAAACTACCAAACATTTTAAAATTGCAAAAATACTTAAATCATGTTTAAATTATTGAGAACATTTTTCCAATAAAATGCATTTTAGTAATTATTAACCATACATTTCTAATAATTATGTTTTATTTTACTCTGCATAAATAAATAATAAAAAATTATATTATATATTCGTTAATGACTTAAGACAACATGAGTTATTTCGTAATTATGATTTTCAGTTCATATCCCGACCTAAGTCAGGTTGTGTCAGTACCTGTGACTTGAGATAACATGATTATAAAGTTATCATGGTTGTCAGCTATGACAGTGACTGTCATCTGTGTTTACCGTTACTGGAATATCCGATGCGAGGATAACTTAAGGGAGCAGAAATGGCTTTGAGATGATGAGATTGCTAGTAAAATCTTTTAACTCACGTGACCTTAATATCTTTTATGTCATAAAAAATCCATATTCCATTAGATTATGTCATCGTTAGCTTTGAGTGAGGATTTCAAACCGAATTAATAAAATTTGAAGCATATACCTCAACTCCTTAAATGTGAATGTTGATTCAGATGTGTATATAATAAGATGAATAACTTTTCATATCTTCGATAAAGTATCAAAAATAAAAGAAATAGAAAACAAACACATCATCTTCTGATTGATATCCTCTGTACAATATATATATATATAAATTTTTATATGTATTAGTTATTGCCGGTAAGAAACAGAATACATTATTTTCAAACAAAACATTTTTTAACTATACATGCAGTATTCTATTTAAATATAATAATATAAACCAGTGAAAAAAGAAGAATGTAAATTTAAAAAAAATATTATTTCAATTATTTGTTCTTACATATTAATATTATGATAAATATAACTGAAGGTATTTATGATTATCATTGCGACTTTAACCTTTGCTGTTGCCTCTCATATCGTTCTAGAATTCAGTAAGAAGCTTTATAGGAATTTAAACATTTGTTAACTAACACTCAGAATAGATGGTGAATCATTGGGTTTCATCTATAACGTTAAAAAAAATATTTAACATATATTCTTTTAAAAATAATGTTTATTTGTTTGAACGATCATAGTAAATGATGATTTCTGTACTCAACACTTCTATATTGACTGTAATCAACTTCCTACCTTGTTTTGTTTAAGAATTATAGTTCTATACAGTCTTTTTAAAAGAATCATGGTTATTTATGGTTATGTGGTCATATTAATTTCATAACAAATAATATAGTTTACAAAACCAAGTTATAGCTTGCAAAGTGAATGTTCAGTACCAGTTTTTAATATATGAATAAATCAATGTTGTGGGTTTGGTAGACAAATACTGAAAGCGTATAACGTTTGTTAAGTTAATACTGTTTTTTTGGTGGTACCAACTTAGGGTCACATTACAACTATTAAGTTTATGGATGTAAATTATAGTAGTTAATTACTGTTTGTATAAATACATCATCATATAGAAAATACATCAGAGTATTGTCTATTATAACCCAAAAGAGAGAGTTTGCCACTGTTATTAATATTTTAATGGCCCTTAGCTTCTTCTTCAGGGATTATCCACTTAATTAATCTCTTGTCACCTTCCTAATTGAAGTGTCAGGAATTTAGTAACATTTCATTTAGTGTACAAGGTAAATGACAAAACATTTCAGGCATTTTTTACTCTTAGCAATAAGCTAATACCGCTCATAATTTTTCAAGTCCGGTGATAATTTATGTTAATTTAATTTTGTAAACTCTTATTTTATTTATTAAAAACTATATTCCGATTTAAAAAATGATGAAGTTCAAGACAACTCGTAAAATCATAGATAAAAATATGTCTCTAATGGTATTTAGGCCATCATCAGTTAATTAGAAGCGTTTCATATTGTTTTGCGTCATGTTTCGACTTCCTTATCAATCCAACAGCTGCAACTATTGAATGACGATTCATACAAAAAAAAAAAAAATGTAAAACAAAAAGTGAGGAAAATACTTGAATAAAAAAATTATTTTATGTTTTTAGACAACTCGTAGTGTGTAAGCACTTGCTGTATCCTTGATAATTGGCTGCATAGTAAGGTAGAATTGTTGGCTTGTTAAAGAAACAAAAATTAACTTTTTTCTTTCTTTTCATCACACGTTTCTCCGAAAAATTAATCACTTTTTGTAACTACTATCTTTGAACCACCTTTTACTTCAACAATTATAAGTTTCATTTACTATCATTACCAAACCAAACTACGCTTTAAGCTGCTTTTGAAGTTAATCCTTATTTTAATTATTATTTATTTTAATAATAAATAATTACAACACTTTTATTTAATCTCCACCTCAGGATTAGTTATTCCGAAGCTAAGCATGCAAAATTACGTATTCTCTTATTGGAGAATAT
Organism: Halyomorpha halys; assembly: GCF_000696795.3. Classification (NCBI taxonomy): domain Eukaryota; kingdom Metazoa; phylum Arthropoda; class Insecta; order Hemiptera; family Pentatomidae; genus Halyomorpha; species Halyomorpha halys. The sequence continues at coordinate 215,038 of NW_027110043.1, read as the reverse complement.
AATCATAATAATTATAGTTTGAATCAGTTCTGGATTGAACGAATAGAAAAGAAAAAAATATTGCTGGCATTGTGGCTTTGTTGGTTTCTTTTGAGATTTGAGACATTTCATTTAAAGTCACACGCCATCTACGATCAAATGTTTCTATACCGAAAAAAAATCATTTTATCAATAAAAACGTAGAAAATAACTGAAAGATTATTTACCCCTCGAATGCAACGCTGGTAGTTCATTCTCCTGATGCTCACAGCTTCAGAAACAACAGAAGTTGACCATTGGTATATCCTGACCGAGGAGCCATTTTGCTAGAAATTGAGAATGTAAGAGGGTTGGGAAGGGTAAAGGTTATATTATAAGAGTACCTCCTTTCTAAACTCATATATTATGGATTCTAGTATGATTTTCTACGGCTCAAGTCAATTTTTTCATGAAACTATTTATGTTCTTATTGATTCAGAACTAATTCCTTCATATTCCAAAAGTTTCGGTTAAAAAAGATTCTTTTCTGCTGCTGAAGTAATCTCGCTGTTGGGCACATTCTTACTGGGTTCCTCTGGAGTCACACCGATTCTCTTCATGTGTACAGGAAATGATCAGAGAAACCCCACAACAGCAATAAATTTGTGAAGTGTAAATTGTAATTGTTAATATGTAATGATAATTGTTATCGTAAATTTCTCACTTTGTAATTTCAACTGTACTTGTATTTTAACTGTATGAACATGCCAATTGTAATCTAATTTGTAAATCAAGTGTAAATGGCCCGAGTGGTCGAAACACTTAAATAAATTAAAAAAAAAAAGATTCTCTAGTTTAAAACCTCTTAAAATATCTGAAGAACTAGGAATTTCTTTCTATACCAGTTATTTCAGGAACTAAGAGCTGCATATATAGGCATATGTGAACACTTTAAATCCTCAAAGAGCATTTTATTCTAATATTCTTAGAAAAACGATAAAACAAAATTCATTTTTTAAAGACACGTCGTAATTTGCTGAATGATATGTCATGTATCGCTTTAAATTTAATAAATTATTCAACTGTCAAAGCTGTTCATTGGCGTCATGCAAGAGCGATTTTCGATTACATAACGGAACTTTGACAGGCCCAAGTTCTATCTTAGTGGATGTACCAGGCCTCCAAGTTGTCAACTGCTAGAGATTATTACAACTCCTCTAATGTGTGTCCCTGCCTCCTACCTGGAATATATTTACGTTAAGAGGATTATCTATGAAGGTGCTTGCTCCCAGTACTCTGCACATTAACCCCCTTGGCCATAGGCTTTTCGTTTGCCCAATTATTTTGTGATGTAGTATTAAAGGACCTCCATATTTAATATCAAAACGATCATTAATGATTGTTACTAAATAACAACTAATTACAAACAAACTCATAATTTTAATATAACCAAATAAGAGATGACAAGCGCTGCTATAATTATGTATACAAAATATTTTCTAAAAAATGTTGGTTCTGCTCGCCTTACAACCCGATAAAATATATATTA
>NW_027110043.1:212702-213481 GCF_000696795.3 Halyomorpha halys | reverse complement strand
GTATTTGTTTGAGATTATGTAATGTTATTCGTGGAATGTATTTGTGAAGGTTAGGTAATTTATTCGAAGCATTCCACATTGTGTTCCAGCTAGCATTGAGCTCATTGGTGATGAGATTTCTGATATGGGAGATTGGAGCCTTGCTGTAAGAGGGCTGCATGGTTCCGTTGCTTTTATATATATATCAGTAAATATGAAAATCCTCTTAACGTAAATATATTCCAGGTAGGAGGCAGAGACACACATTAGAGCAGACACACTTTTACTACATAATATAGATTACAAAACACATAATTAATTAATAATAAAAACAAAGAAAGAAAAAGAATGAAAAAAAAAATAAAGATTAATTTAAAACATCATATACCAAACACAAACAAGAGATTTTAGATTGCCCTTCTATAATTAGTCAGCTGGTCAAAGTCAATTTGTTCCATGAATTTTAGCAAGTCTGTCTTAAATTAGGTAAAAAATATGTGTTTTGGTCCAGGCTAATTTCCTTGTTTAAGTATTACATCTTGTATTAGCTGAACTATTTGTCGGTCATATAGTTTACATTCATAAAGTATATGTTTGATAATTGCGCACTTGTCCATCTTCGTCACACTTGTCAGTCGTCATAATATTAAATCGTTTTAAGTAATATTTTGTGTTACCTTGTTCTGTAAGGAATTGTATCAATGTGTATTTGTTTGAGATTATGTAATGTTATTCGTGGAATGTATTTGTGAAGGTTAGGTAATTTATTCGAAGCATTCCACATTGTGTTCCAGCTAGCA
>NW_027110043.1:206700-212652 GCF_000696795.3 Halyomorpha halys | reverse complement strand
TTTTATAATGTATTATATAAAACATTTCCAATTAATAACTCTTTTTGTTTAATTATCAATTATAACTATTCCAGTTCAATATCGATTTTAGCCGAACGGTTTGCAAAGGCGCCCTCTTCATTATCGAGACGTAGCAGGACAATCGTTTTAATAACGGGCAGGAAGAACAGGCCCCTTCAGGTATTGTTGATAAAATTACTCCAGAGGGCTCCCTCGCTATAAATTAATTTCAACCCGGTCGGTACACAGGCAGGACAGGCTTTGTGCTCAGCCAACATTTGCCTTGAGTAGGCTTTAAACAGATTCGGTCTGTTGACAAAACCCTCGTTCGGCGAGACGGCTCTTTTCGGTTCTATTGCACTGGATTATCCGATCTTCAGACTACGTTGGTGGCGTAAGTTCAGCCTTATTTTTGCGAATTAAACTGAGTTTTAAAGTTGTTTCAATCAGTCGTGCTTTTCATTTCAAACGAAGAAAATCCAAATGAATACTCAATTGAATGAAGTGTATTACATTATAGATATTCTTGTGTTGGAAATAGAAGCATTAATAATATAGTACAAGAGCCCAAGAGGAGAAAAAAATGCAGTTATCTCACCCCAATTTTTGATTACTTTAATAAAAGCTATGTATAATTAATAGTCAAAATTGATGAGTCTGACAAGTATAGGTAGGGGGAATAAAAAATGGCGGCTGTCTTAAAGCGATAAAAAAACTAATTTTTCATTCGGAGCTCTATATCTTAAAAGCTAGTAATAACAGAAGAAAACCTAAGAGAACGTGATTTAAAGAAGAGTAAATTTGCTAAAATTTGAGTCCTAATAGAGTTATTTACCTTATATAGTTTTCGAAATATAGCTTTTTAAAAAGCAACATTTCATAAAAATGGGACGTACTAAAAGATCAGTAGTTAGTGAATTTACTTTTAAAAATTTATATCTCAAAAACTACAGATCTCTATTATCACTCAAATTAAAGCTAGTTTAATGAGCTATAAAGTAGTTTATAATGTTTATCTTCGTAGGAGTAGTAGTTTACATGGAATTCGCTAATATAAATTGATTTATAGTTGTTTGGACAAATTTTCATTTGCCAAATTTATATTCGCATGTGAATATCATAAAAACTACTACCCTTACAAAGATAAACTTGTGTTTATCTTGATTTATATTGAGTTATTGATAAAAGTGTCATAAACATATTTATAGTAAGTTAAATTTTCTTTATTTTGAATTTTGGCAGACATATGTGCCTCTTATGGATCTAGAGATATATTTTTTCACAAATCCAACATTTTAAACGAACAACTAGAAATTAACATTTTGTGAGTTTATTTTGACAAATATCATAAAAACTACTACTCCATCAAAGATAAACATAATTAACTATTTTGTAGTAAATTTAACTAGCTTTAATTTGTGCGCTGGCTGACATTTGTACATCCAATAGATTCTAAAATGAAGTTTTTCATAAATCAAACTTTTTGTACGAACAACAATAAATCAATTGATTTTAGCAAATATCATGAAAAATACTATTCCTACGAAGGTAAAGATCATAAACTTTTTTTATAGTCCATTAAACTAGCTTTAATGTGAGTGCCTATAGACATATGTACGTCACATAGTTCCTTAGATATAGATTTCTCAAAATAAATTAACTAACTACTATCTATCATTAGATTTTTAAGGAATTTTTCTTTTTAAAAAGCTATATCTCGAGAACTATTGGACGTAAATAGCCCTTTTAGGGTTAATATTTGAAGAAAATTTACTCTTCTTTAAATAATATTCTCTTAGATTTTCTAGTGTTGTCGGTAGTTTTTAAGATATTAAATTTTTTTCTAAGGTTTTGAAACAGCTGCCTTTTTTTATTCCACCTACCTATACTTGGCAGACTCATCAATTTTGACTAGTAATTATACATAGCTTTCATTAAAGTAATCAAAAATCGGGGTGAGATATCTGCCTTTTTTTTCTTCCCGGCTCTTGACTAATAGGTGAGGTGTGGAAAGGATGATTATGATTCGAATATCAAGATACAAGTAAAAAAAGAGAAAGTTCGTTAAAAAATCTTTCGTTAGCTTTATGCAAAGTTTACTAAGGAATTTGATGAAATACGATTTTCAGTAAAATGGATTGGTTCGGATGTACGGGGAAAGTCCTTCCCACATCAAGTAATAATTTGAAAAAGAACCGGTGGAAACCATTCTTCTGCACTTAGTGGGAATTCGAAATTCAACCAGATATACAATAAGGAAACTACCAACATTTTTGTGAAATTGTGTTTTATGAGTTACATAGATATTCTTTTCCGGAATTTTCATATAACACTTCATAGCGACGCTCTCTAATCTTTCGCTATTATTCCAAGGTTGGCTCTATCCCAGCATTCTCCCTGGCGCGTTTATATTCCAAACCTTAAGGACTAAACATCTCTTCACATGAAACTACTTCCTTTGAAAAATCTTTCACCGTTTGAACTACATCATTTTGGAATTCCTTATCCATTTGTAAATCTACCTCCACCTTACCATCATTTATACATAATTGTATCAATCTTCAGTTAACTTGTAAACAATAAATACCAATACATACCTGCATAAATATGGATCTGTTTTTCATATTTTATTTGTATAATTATTAGCATATATATTGTTTTAAATATGATTTAATACAGCTAGACAAATGCTATAGTCCCAATTTTTTATTCTTAGGGCAAAAAATGCCCTACATTGGTTTTTCATTTCATTGAATTTAAGGTCCAGCGTTCCTCTAAATAACTATAGTATAAACTATATAATATACTTATGCTCTTACATATCTTAATGTGGGGTAAGTGCGCACTTGCACCTACACTTACAATTGTATTTTCTGATAATACGAACAAAATTATTATTTTGAGCATTTTTAATAGAGAGGAATAATTTGATATATTATTTGAGAAAAATTGAAACCTTCATCTACAAAATCGAAACAGCCTGCCAAGGTCAAACATTTTAAATTTTAGTCTGCTCTGCAACTAACCTAGCAATTATTCACAACAACTTATTCTCGCTCACATCATCTATATCTCTTTCAAGACATTTGAAATGTTTTTATTAAAAATAAGCACGGGAGCATCTTATGAAGATAAATTTGTACTGCTACAACCCTTTAAGGGTCAGTAGTGTTGTACTTTATAAGTTCCGTCAGTAGGATAGGGCAGTGCCCTGTTGATAATATTCTTATATGTCAGAGATGACCAGGAAAGGGTAAAAAAAAATTTAAATTTCAAAATAAACTTTTAAAAATGTGTTAAATTTTATTAGTTGAAAAAAATCTATACTTATTAGAACCAGGTGAATTAACTTTTAATAGAAAACGTCTCAAACATTACCAGTAGGCCTATCTGACCAGACCTTCAATAATATATTTTTAAATAATAACTTTTCCTTTCGATCAACAATTACCCCGACTGGAGACGTCATTGGAGGTTATAATAGCACTCATCTATTCCCTTCATTGATCGATATTCTCGGGAGATGAAAAAAATAGGATTTATAGTCCATTGGGGAAAAGCCCCTTTCCCTTGTTTTTTGTAGACCAGTTTTCAGAATGAGTCGCCCGAGATTTATTGACCATAGGAGATTTAGGGTAGTTTCTGAAGAGTAGTTCTTTGTTTTCGCTTTCCATATCTCCCTTCTTAGTAGAAAAATACTATAACTATAAAAATATCAAAAGTTTATATATGCAGTCATTGGACAAATTAATATTTATTATTTCAGAAGATAATAAACCTCTGAAATAATGATAACAATAACTTTCATTTTTATTAACGATAAAATAAAGAAATAGTTTTTTTTTTAATTTTCTATAAAGTGCGAATACCAATTAAATTTATATTTTATATCAAAATTCTATTTTTTTAATTTAATAAAACGCTTAAGATCTTGTGACAACTTTTGTGATTTCCCTATGCTTTTCTGACTACCAACCAACGAATTTTGGTCAAATTCACAGTGATTTATTATACAGTTTGATAATATTTGCCTTTGTATTTTTATTACTGTCTTTGCATTTATTATTACCATTAAAATAAGAAACCGTTCCATTTCAAGAACCTTATCAAAGAGTCTTAGGCAGTTAGTATGAAATTCAATGTATCACCAAAGTGTCTTCTTTGTATCTTTGCAGCAGCAGGTATAATTTAGTTAATAATTAATTTAAATATCTCATAAAAAATTGCCCTGATGACCATCTCTAAGTACTCACTTCAAGCAATTAAATTCTTAGGTTACAAAATTTTAAGAATTAGTTGACATATTTAGCGAACAATTGAATAAAAAGCCGAATATAATTAAAATTTTGGAATAAATGTAACTTTATGTTATGTAATATAACTATTGGTGCAGAACTCGATACTGTTATGGAGTTGTTTAAAGATATAATGATATTGACAAAAAAATATATGTATAACACAAACATACTTACAAGTACTGGCCAAAGACCAATACTTATTGACTATTTATTCGCCTTCATAATTAATAAATAAACTGCACAGCTAATAAAAGTAGATTGTGTACGTTATGGGTTAATATGCTGAGCAAGAATTAGAAAAGGAAATCAAAAACAGGAGAAATCTTGCGACTTAACAGTTAATTTACTCATATTTTTGACGAAACCTATTATTGTTTACCACTGTATGAATGAGAGTTAAAATGAATATCCCTTGAAGAATGGTGCCAAAACTGGAGGATTAAAATAAATTCCAATAAATCCCACCAAATCACATTTACCCTTCGACGTAAACCCATGACCTCTTCCCCTACAATATCCTTTAATAATACCCCACTTATTCCTGTCGAACAGATCCGTTACTTAGGACTACATCTCGACAAACGACTGACATGGAATCCTCATACAAGACTAAAAAGACAAGAAACTGCTCGTAGATTCCGACTATTGCAACATTTACTAGACAAACGGTCTAAATTGCCAATCCATTACAAAAGACTGATCTACATGACTATTATAAGGCCTATCTGGACATACGGAGTTGAGCTTTGGGGCTCCACTAAACCATCAAATTCCTCCAGAATCCAATCCTTACAGTCCAAAATCCTTCGTAAAATCCTTAATGCTCCTTACTTTGTCACAAATCAAGTCATCCATCAGGACCTCAATATTCCATATGTTGCCGATTTGGCCAGAACCAGATACCGTTCCTTTCATAATAAACTTCTCAACCATCCAAATCCACTTGTTTCTAACCTGGCTTCTCCTTCATTACCTAATAATCCTCCTAGGCGTCTGAAAAGAAGATGGCCTCGAGATCTTCTCCTCTAGAAATGTTATTGGAGTTCTATCAGTGGGTAGATTCTCCACATGTTTTTATCATGTCACTATGTCACCTACAGCAAATTTACTTGTTGTATATATGGTGTATACAGTTGTAAATATCAATAAATAAATTATAAAAAAAAAAAAAAAAATGAATATTTTCCAAATCTTTATGATTAGATAAAATCTAGAGGTAATGTTTTGGATTAAATCACTTTAAAATAAATAGTGAAAGAATAAAGATAAAAATGTTGGAGTCCAGGAGGGTAAGTTACTACTCCTAAGGGAAGGAAGCTTTCTATTCTAGTCTAAAGAAGGAACTTTAATATTACTATTTAAAGGGCTATTTATTTTATCAACCGGGGTGCTTTGTCTTCTCAAACTGGTTTTATCTCTTTATACAGAAACTTAGATGTCTTCTAAAACATTTGGTCCGCCCAAGAAAAATAGAAAGAGAAGAATATAAAACAAAGAATATAAAAAATACTAGAAGAAATGAAAAATTTCGAATTTGAATGTAATTCTAGATTGGTTGAAAATATATATATGTCAAACCCCCTACGTACGAAACCTACCGCTCTAGGACCCACGCCCTAAGCCGTACGCCCGTCACATCATTATGACATATGTA
>NW_027110043.1:198707-206618 GCF_000696795.3 Halyomorpha halys | reverse complement strand
TATATATATATATACATATACACACTTTGATAAAGTGACATATCGTTTAATTTGTCTTCGAAGTGGTTTCGATGATCGAGGTAGAAGATCATGGACTAGTTAGTATATCAGCTTGCTGGTTCGATTTTGTTGTGAAAGTTGTCTGGGCTTGTTGGCAACAATAAAAGGTGGTCATATATTGATCCCTAGATTATTTTTTTTAAATAGAACAAAAGGATTTATGTGTTACCTTTATTTAAATTTCGATATCCGTTAGAGTATGGTATTAGAATCACTACTTTTTCCAAAAGGATTCGCTGCTGCGGCATTTCTTAGAACCGACTAAATACATTACATATATAAAATATTCCATTTAAATTTTTGTAGTAGTTCTAGGAACGCTGATCATTTTCAATCGGTATAACTGAAGTTCATTAATCAGAATTTGAAAAACAGGTATCTGTTGTAAAATAAATCCTTCAATAGACGTATAACATCAAAGGATAATTTTGAACATTTTCTTCTAGATTAATGCAGGAATACTTCATTCCAATTCCTATCTCAGAATAGTGTAATAATAGTTATAGAACGCCTTTGACATTTTCTCCTCCACCGCTCTAACCTATTTCAGAGAAGTATACGCGCCACCTCAATCAAATCTTGATACAGGATGTGTTCTGCACCATTGAGTGGCGATGTCTATTCCTGTTCAACAGTATTCATCAGAGAGGTTATCGGTTATATGAGAACTAATCTTGACCCCCCACCATGGTTGGAATAGGTTGGTAACTTGTAGATAAACACCTGTATGTCCGAAATGACCAAGAAGGGAGTCAAAAAAAAAAAAAGTTGGTCGGGACGATTTTAGAGGTTGTGATTCTCATAGACCTACTTACCCTGTGAAGCTGTTAAAAAATATATAATAATTGAAGATATGAGTGGTACAAAGTGGTATGTGACATTTTAAGAAAAAAAGGATTTAATTTTTAAAGAATATTTTCAATACTCTTTACTACATTGCAGCTTGTTTAATTATTCTAAACCTTAAATTGTGCTTGTTTTCAGTTATAAGCCGAGCTTTTCGTCTAAGATGGAATGGAACTCCTTAGTTTTAATAATTAATAACAGTTGTTTTATATTAAATCAATTCTTCAACCTTTCAGCAGAAAATAGCGGTGCTTTTGTTTTTGTAATCAATTATAAAACTTCCTATATTTAATTCAGACGAAGCTCTCTTTTACCTTTCGCTTTATTTTATATATTAATTTACATGATAAATTCATTGATCTAATAAATTATTTCATTATTGTATTAAAGAAGAACATAGATGACTATTCTTCCTAGTTCATTTACAATACAATGTATAGATTTTATGTAATACTGTAAAATAAGAACTGAGACTCGACAGAAGACCTCTTTACAAAAATAGATTACCTCGTCTGTGAGGGACACCTGTGGGCTGTCCCTTCGTGGTGAATGGGAATGATCCACAGTCGAAAATAGCAGCCTCTCCTCTCGGCCGAAATTGGGGCCGTAGGCCCGTTTGTATTTCCTTCCCTGAATAGGTTGTCTCTACAGCCTCAATGCCCATTCTTCAACGTCATTCTATATTTCGGTTCCTCTTTACAATATAATGCTTTAGTTACCTTATAAACAACAAGGAAACTATCTGAATTCGGCTGTTGTTAAAATAAAAAATGTTTCTCTCAATGTTTTGTAAACAAAAATTTGTAGGTTTTTAAGGAAAAAAAAGAAAAATTCTTTTTGTAATATGCTTGATACCCAGAATTAATTTTATTCCTGTCCCACAAATCGATTCTCATTTATTTTTCAAGGATTAAAATTCTTGTTAGACTTATCCTAATAAGATCAGGACTATTTCTATCTTAGAAACACTTACAGACCCTTTAAGTAACTCTTACTACTGTTGTTGACAATTTTACTAATAACTCACCAACGTGTGTAAGCATACATACAACTGTAATTCATCCCATAAAAGGTTATTTTTGTTATTATAATTTTTTTTTAAAGTAAAAATGAGTAATGAATATTTGTAAATATCGTATTAAAACTTGGATGAAAGTATAAATAACATCAACGGTTCCAAAATCAGAGGAAGAAAACTTTTAGGTGTGAATCAGAGTTTGCTAGAGCGGTATCCTTGCCAACCAGTCGAGGTTAGAGATTTTGTCATCCAGATACAAGCTCATTTCCTGTACGGCACCGATAATACCAGAAAGACTACTGCTGAGTGTAAGCAAGCGATCAATACCAGAATATAATTTACATCTTTTTTTTGTATAAGTCTGAAAAAAAAATAAAACTTACACATCATGGGAATATAAATAAAGTTTTTTTAATAGTATAATTTTAAATATGCATGTATTATTAGAAATGGTATGAAATTTACTTTAAGGAAAGTATGAGTAGTATTCGTAATATTAATGATAATATTATATTAAGTATAAAAATTTATCCTGAGAAAAGAATTGTTTCATAGTTTTCTTTATTATTGTTCTGTATTTATTGTAAAATATTCAAAATACCCCCATATCAACAATACCAAACAAAGCAGCTAAAACGTGCTATTATATTTATTAAATCGGCATGAGACTGAATGCAACCTTGCATGAATTAAATACTCTGTTATTATCACGAAACGTTTTTGTAAAATATGCATACTGTTAAAACAAGCGTCAGGCTGTCTGGGGCTCTTTGATGACTAAGTGATTTTTTTGTTTTTACTTGTCGACAAAGCATGAGAATTATATTTTCAAAACAAACAAACAAAAAAAAAATCATTTATTATGTAGTGCATGTTTTTTCTTTCTTGGCAAAGGTTTTTTTTTTTCCTGGATATGAATAATTCAGAATGACTAGTTGTCTTTTTTATTGATTTTATTTTTGTTTTAACATAATTTTTTTTTCTTTTGATCATGTATAGTATGTAGAAAATTATTCCCTACCTGAACGAATTTCTTTTTTGTTTTTTGACTAACAAGGAGAGGTCACTGTGAGAGGGTCACCCATTTTTACTAACATGTTTTTTTTTATTTTCCATCTAAAATACTAGTAGGCTCTAGAAGTAGAAAAAAAAATAATTATAATTATCAATAAAGTCGATATAGTTATAATTATATATTTATCACTGATTTGTTTCTTTGTGTAGAATTAGAAAAATTATTTCCGATTGTAATAAATAAATATAAATATATAAGAAAATGTATAATGAAATGACAAAATACACCAATAAAGTATGATAGTCGTAACAATTACGTTAAAATCTAAAAATTAGTTACTTAAAAAGTAAATAAAATTATATGACACAATATTTTTTAGCTCCTAAGGCCGATTGTAACGAACGCAGAATTATTATTCCAGCATTTTGATATAGAATATCCAAAAAATAAATTAATAAAAGAATTTTAAAAATGGCTTAAAATAGATGACCTATTTTTAAAAGATTAGGAAAATGCATAAATCTATGTTAGGTTTACTTGGATCATTTGTAGTAGCCTAAGCAATTTTACGAGTTGAACCTGATAGTATTAATTAAAACCTTTATAATAATATATTTTAAGCCTTTTTTGTAGTTTTAGTTATAGTCATTGAAATTATTTATGTTTTCATTTAAATGAGCCATTATATCAAACATGTGTAAGAAACGTACTCAGTGAAGGGAACTTATTCATAAAATAAAATTATTTTTTTTCACGTTTGAAGTTGCATTTGGAAGAACCGTATCAAACTATTCAAAATAAAACCATACGAACTCATTGCTTTTCTTGTAACGTTAAGTAAGAATAATTTTTAACAAATACTCTCATTTATATTTTCATTCTACTTAACCATTTTCTAAATTGGATATGCGAATTTCCGAAAATGGGCCCATAGTATGTTTTATTGATTTCATTACTATAAAATGATATATACTCAAACCTAACTACGGGTATTTGAAATAAATTGAATTCTCTTATGAACGGTTGTAAGTATAAAACCCTTATTTCTCTATAATGTGAATATTCATCTATTCAACAAGGCCCTAAACAATAGCAGACACTAGAGCCAGTGAGAAGGGTCCTTAAGTACCATCTGCTCCCATCCATTTCTAATTTAAATTATTCCCACTTTTTAAACAGAGCTTCCCTTAAAGTCCAGGCGCCATTAGTAGGTGTATGAATTTACTAAAAACAATTTTAAATCCAACAATAAACATGATTAAATATTTTATCTAGAAAAAACACCTCGATTAGGAAGAAATGTCAAGGAATTGAGATATAGTCAGAAATAAAAGAAACATAAATATAATACACTACTTCAGTGTGGGCCAACGTTTCGGCCCTAGTTATAGCATTTAACCAGGGCTAAAAAAAATATATATACTAAAATAATAGAATTTAGCATAACCAATTAACAGAGGATTGTAGAAATAGTAATATTACAATAATGCACATACAACATCACCATAAAATATAGAAGTGATATAAAATAAAGAATATAAATTTCAAATAATAAGTAGTGTGATAAATGGTGAGAGATAAGAAATAGTAGTTGAAGGTGTAAAGGAGAACAAAATAGAAAGTTAGAATTAAATAGAAAAAGAGATAGAAACTGAAATATGAAAGCATAAAAATTAATTTTGAGTTTTTCTCAGCTCTTATAAAAGTAAAAAAAAAGAACAACCAAATGTAAGTTTATATAAAAGAAATTTATCTAATTACTCAGTATTTTGTTTCAGCTGGCAGTACCATCCATTATTTGCTTGATTCCATCAAGGGTCAATTTTTCATTCTAAAGACATGTTAGAATTCCAAAATGATTTTCATTCAGTATGGTAAAACATTCCCCATACAATGTCATATTATTTACCCCGTAAAATTTTTTGTCAGTTAAGATATCAGAGATATCTAAAATTTTAAGAGATTAAATTAATGCTTCATAAGGACCATATTGCGAAATTAATTGCTGTATTAGAAGTTTAGGGCTACTAAAGATTTTTGTCTTTTTTCAACAACAGCATTTTATCTCTTTTTTTATTATTATTGATCAACAGATATTAAAATAAGTAACATTACGTTATTTTTAAAAAATAATTCGTTGGCCTCAGAACAAAGTTTTTGGAAATGTGTCTGATAGTAGAGGATCCAAGATAGTAGGCGATGTCTCGCAGGATGCTCATGGAGGGTGCTCACCAGTCCTTAAAGAGTGGGAAATAATTTAACAGTAAATAGTTGAGGAAATATCAGGTATAGATATGCAATTATATATGAATATGAAAGTTACTAAGGATAAATATGAATGAGCTCCTTATACCGAAAATATAACTTCTTACGTCCCTACCGATCTTTCAGATGTACACTCGTTTCTTCTTCGTACACTCGATGCAGGGTTCTTTATGTACTCTGTGCTAAACTAGAATTATACCAAGGGAACATTACTCACACTAAAGGGTAATGAAGTGTGTAAGTAGTGCGCCCGACTCAACTGTAATTGTTTGGAGCAATAGATACTTGAAGGTCCTTTTCTGGAAACCCGTAAAAAAATATACCTTAATAATTATATTGATGCTACCACGGATGATTTTCGTTGGAGATTGTTTTAAATAAAACACTTTAACAATTTGTTTTACTTTTTTTATGAGTGTTTTGGAGTTTACAGGTACAAATATTTAGTCTAAAAAAAATCTTATATACGTATTTGTTTATCTATACATAGAGATTTTTAAGGCTTAAAAAAAAATATGTATAATAATAATTTTTGTATACATTTTTTAATGTCGGCTATCTGGAGCGGAATACATGCCTTCGTGCTCTCAGTTATAATCTGCCTCTGGTGTATCTGACACTGCATTACTTTCCTAACAATTAAGTATAATATGTGTTTATTTATATTTATACATGGCTTTTTAAATTAATTTACAAACGAAGAATACGTTTACATATATAGTTATATACATACAGCTTTTTGCAAGCAGATTTAACAAAATTGATAAATTAAAGAAGCAAAGCATAATGTCGGTAATAAAAGCATAACAGTTTATATAGCCCTTTTGCAGTTTACGCCATCAATTATTATAAACACTATGTAGCAAAATTTGTGACATATTTTCGCGAGACATTTTATTATAAATGATAAAAATAATGTTATTATTGCATATAAAATATTTAAAAATAATATTACATTTGCCAATCTTTGTCAATAACGTTAAAAAAAAGGATTTATTTCTTTATAATTAAAATGTTATTAAATAAGAAGGTATAATATCATAATATATAGTGGCAGTTTTATAGGAAACAAAATCTTTCAGATCATCCAGATAACACCAATAACAAATCAACTTCAATTTTTAATAATATTAAGATGACGTTGAAAGACACCTAGTAAACACAATCTACACGGTCAATTGCAATTTGTTTTTTCATATGTTTTTCAATCTCATTTGGTTAGTGAAGCTACTTTTCTCTTGTTGCTAATGGAAAGATAAAATATAAATGCCTTAAAATTCTACTTCTATTTTTTATCATTCTTTTTATTACTGTATCTACACGATTTCTCATATTAACATTTTTATGCGTCATATTAAAAAACGGAGTTCATTTTTGGTTTTAACAATCCAAAAATTATATGAAATTAAACTTCTGTTGTGTAAGGTATAACATATAGTTCATATTTATAAATTAAATATACTTATTATATCAGAGAACTGATTTATAGTTTCTGAGTCATCTCCATGTGGATGCCAAGCATGCGGATTGCTATCTATTGTCATGTCGTAATCATGGTCTTAATTAACGCGTTAATTAATGGTGTGTGCTGTTGGTAATAATTTGTTAGAGAACCACTGCCCATTGGATTAGATAAGAGCCTGATTCGGAGAGGTGTGCGGCTGTGGTATGTTAATGTTTCCGCACGAAACATGTTAATTCCATGATTGTGGTTTCTGTTACTGTCTCCTCAGGGATCGCACTCCAGTGTTTATTAAGATCTCTACTCCAGCTCTCTCTGATGTACAATTTGATTACAATATGTATTACATTCTGATGTACAATTTGATTAAAATATGGTATTACATTCTGATGTACGATTAGATAAAATTATTTTAGTACATTTAAATAAATAATTTCAATAGAGATAAAGCTTTGATGCATATATATATTTATTCGTCCAAAATTAATGTCCATAAACTCATATAAGTAAATTATAATTTATAATTAATCAATCTACATTCCAACATACTATTAAATGATTTATTTATATTTAGTTTAATATAATTGTTTTCCAGCTATCATACTAGATATCAAATTGCTGTCGTTTTTCAGATAAAATATTCTTAATCTGCAAACTAATGTTATAATTAATATGTTTTACCTACAGTTATGTTTTTATATAATCTTCAATGAATATTTTCTTATGATTTATTTTTGATTGTTTACCATTTTACCTGAATAATACTTTTTCGTGGATTTTACCCTGCCGGTTAACAGCTTAAGAAAATTTCAATTAGTGGAGAAAACAGTTAATACTATTACAAATAAATAAAAGGAAATTAAAATAGCTCTTAAACAGAAACCGATAAAATTTGTTGAACAAATTATTACAATTTTAGAGAAACTTAAAATGAAAATGAAATTGACTTCTGACAATATTGACTTCAACCGGTGAAATGGATTTTACAGATAAGTACCACATGGTGAGGGGAAGTTTAACTGAGTCCAATATTTTTTTATTAATATTTATTTTTTTAAATTATTTATTTAATGTAATTTATAACTGTACAAAATAATACAATAGGTAAATATGTAGGTAGGTAGTATGTTTCATATAGACTTGAAAATATTGGGAAGGAACCACCCATTGGTGGTACTTCAAACATTAATTTAAATTAGAAGGTCCCGTGGCCATCTTCTTTTCAGACGCCTCGGAGGATTATCA
>NW_027110043.1:185340-197447 GCF_000696795.3 Halyomorpha halys | reverse complement strand
GAGGAAGGGTCATTTGGAGTGGAATTGTAATCTCTGATTCAACATGTTCAAGATGGGTCGGATTAAAGATATCAGGATGGGGGTTAAAAGTTTTGAAGAGGTGTTCGCCGAACATTTGAGTTTTTTCTTCATCTGATCGTGTCCAAGTCTTATTTTCAGTGAGAAGTGGTTATTAATAATTAAATTAATAAAAGTTCCTAGCCTTGTAAAAAATCATAACTCAAAATTAACTCACTTACAGTAGTTTCCTTGAAATTATTATAAAATAATAATTGCTGGCAGCAATTGACATAATAATTGTATTTACTTTTGTCTTAAATAAATGGGAAAAAATAAAGATTATATTGGTTATGTGTTGGTATCATCTCGGCTTAGTTTCAGACAATAGGACTGGTGATCTTGTTTTTTTTCAACCAGCTGATATACGTTCATTGCTTTTGAATCACCTTATAAAGTTTCTTTCAGTATCCATACGAAAAGATTTTTTTTCTTTTATTTCAAATGTGAATAACGGTGATGTTCTTTACTTATACCAGTTCAAACGAACCATATATCTACATATCTGTATTGTTTTCCGACATTTTTAGATTACGTTTTTATTTTCTCTGTCTAACGAAACAAAGAAATTCTCAGAATCTAATATAAGCGGATTGCATTGATCACAGAATCGGTCTGTTTTCAATTCCTTATGTTAGATAGGACGTTAGTACTATAGTAAAATTGGTTTGCTCCTGCAATAGCCAAAAACCCTTGTTGGGTGGTATTTTACCCTCTGTAGATGATTCAATAGAAGCTTTTCAAGTTTATTTAATTTTGTTTATATGCCATATAGTCATTTCATAATAAAACTGAATGCCAGCATATTCAAAATAATCCCTTTTGAATATGTTGGTAATTAGTTTGTCATATATCATATAACATTGGTTGTTCTCGTAAAGTCAAGCGGGCTGGTACATCAAGGTATTACATCACAGATAACATATGTAACAATAACGAGAGTTTTCAACATTTTAATGCAATTTACAGGATTTATATGTTGTTCAATATTCCAATATTATTACTAATGGGATAATCCTTGATTACAATAAAATTAAAAACCTAATTTTATGATAATATTTTATTCATGCTCTACGATTTCCATATGACGGTTACTGAATTTGAGGGGTATATTTAAACATTTTTCAGACTCAATTTTAGATCTTTTAATTAATAATTTAGGGGAGCGCGGTAGGTCAGTGGGCACGGCGCTACTAATTTCAGACCCGGGTTGGAATCCGGCTGTGACAGTTAATTATTTATTCTTTTAGGTATATCCGTGCGTCAATCCTGTGAGTTTGTAGTCCTCCTAGGGCACAGTTAACATCTAAAAAAATATATTTTTTTATCTGAATTTATGCAGATTTTTTTCTTGTACATTTCATTTAATTATTGTTGTTTATTTGTTTTTAAATTTATTATTGTAGTGATATTTTATAATTCTATTTTTATATATATTATATTAAATTTAAAAGTTTTAAATTCTTTTTTAATCTAGGGCTCTTAAACCTTTTTCCGGTGCCTGTTATATTATTCTATAGAGGCAAGTCCCGAAATAAATACAGAATATTAATACTCAATCTAATAATATAATACTCAATCTTTTTAATATTTTGGATATTAATGGCTCTATCCGGTTGAGGACGATTAGTGTTTAATTCCCGCACAGTATAAAACAACCTCACAACACGCGTGATGTCTGAATTATTCATTACTAGTCGCTGCCGCTTAACGATCTAACGACAATCTTGAAAAGCTTCACACGCATATCCATTTGTCACGAACTGCGCTTATTTTGTTATGTTTTTATGACTACATGCTCTGAGGTTTCATAAGTAATCCATTGTTGGACCTAATTGCAGTGAAATAATTGGTTGGAATTTGAATAGTAATGGTCCAGTATAAGTGCATTATTTCTAAAATCAATTTATAACTAACGAATTTGATTGACTCAGTGATTTAATGTGAAAGTGATCCTCAGTGCCAAATAGTTTTTATGCTCATTGAAATAGTTTAACTGGGCTTAAATACCGAATTTTCAAAATTTTGACCTCTAAAGTATTTTTAATTTCATTTATGTGACAAAGTAACCATTAATAATTGTTAGTAATGATAAACAATGGACAAATACAATATTTAAATAATTTTAGAAATAACTTAAGCAAAAAAAAAAAAAAATGAAAAATAGAGACATCCGATTCGAAAAGTGATGACCGCCAAATCTTTCCGGATTGCTTTTTCTTTTCTTAAACTTTTGTATTCTTGACTGGACCAAAATTTATATCTGTTATTTTCATCACGAGGTACCCTAAAATACGATATTTTCTGGCAACAGAGAAATTATTTTTTTTTTTCATAATTTTCGCCTTGTCAGGTCTTAGGGTTTTATTTTCGAACATCTGAAAAAAAAAATCGAAAAATAACTTCATTACGAGCCAACTAATCTACGAAAAACTTGGGGATGTGATAGAGTTGTAAGTGTGCGATGATCGCACTATACCATATTTTTACCATATTCAATTTTTTCTTTTCTATACTAAGATAGAAGATTAGTAACAAGCGGTTCCTAAAATTTTAATAAACCCTAAGCCGTCGGGTAAACGTTCTAGGAGTTTATTGAAGTGTAGGTGAGAGTCTGGTTGATTTGGGCTTGGAGGGATGTCACTGGACGGTTGTATGTGGTGGCTAATGAGCCTTCGGGTTCACTTAGCATTCATCATTATTATTAATGTTAATTAAACATTGTTTATAACTTCTTCAAACCTATCCTGAAAAATACAGGACATAAGCAAGATCCTTTCACTGCTTCTTTCTACAGTCATTGTATATAAAATCTTTATTGTTTAAATGAGCATCGAATCACAGGTAATGGATTCACTTTTTTTTTTTATAAACTTAAAACTGTCCCATCCTATTAAGATGTTAATCATAATAAAATAATATTTTAATTCATAAATGCCCAAATATTATGTTACATTACATGATTTTGAATTGGGCCAATGATATATTAATGGAAAACCAATAAGTTACCTGAATAACATAATTGTTTTTAATTCAACAACCCTCTATTAAATAAGCAAAATAATAAAGGTTCTGAGAAGAGAGAATAAAAGTACTAAATAAAAAAAAAAGAAGAATATTATTAAATATTAAGGGATTAACGTACAATGTGGTAATAAAAAAGAAAATAAAAACCTTTTTTCCGCTTTGAAATGAAAAAAAATTCCAATACTCTTCTTCATAAATCATGATTTTAATTTAATTATTTAACTAGGGGAGTTTCCACGTAACTTAATTAACAGAAGGGGTTAAAAATAAAGGGATAAAAGAAATTAACATGCGAGCATGAAATTATATTTATAATTTAAAATTTGCTATGTTAAAATCAATGAAGTTTTCTTTCATGGTTTACCTAGTTTTATTTATGGACTAAAGTTTATCACAATTTTGAAGAAATAAATATTTTGAATATTATATAAGAAAGAAGGCTCTAGTTTATTTTAACATCTTGGCCCAATTTTATTTCTTCGATAGGTAACTGTATGACGATCCTCTCTCTCTGCCTTGGTTGGATTAGATAACGGCAAAATATTATTGATTTTGATTTTGATCCCAGCTTGCTTCTGTATTTCTAAGAGATGGATAGGACATAAGTGATAGTTTCAAAACTCAACTATTTTATTCTAGTTCCACAACTCGCCCGGCTTATATTTCATTTAGCGCATTTAGGAATAATTTATTCTACCATTGTTAGATGCAATTCCTCAGTTGGTCCAAGTCGAAATCAGATAACAGATAAAACGATAAATTAAGAAAATTTGTTAAAAATTATTAATAGTTATAATAAGAGATCTGCTTTGCGTTCTGTCAGGCACCTGAGCGGCACAATACATAACCAACGTTGTCTTGCCAGTGATAACCTGAGATTTTAATTTCGAATTCAAATGAAGTGCGCATTTTTCTGCTTAATGTTTTTTATCGATTTCGAAGGACGCCTTTTGATAATTTTTTTATTAACTGGTCTTTTAGATACTACTAAAATGAATAACAAATAAATGCTTCAGGACTCAATAATGCTGCATTATAATATCCTGTAGACCTATCCACCAACTTCGGAAAAGCATGACTCTTGTATTTTATTGACAGTTTGCGATGGAGTATCAATACTTTACTGGTTATCGTGGCTCGCCGCTGGCGGTACGTACTGTATGATTTATCCCTGTTTTATATTTAAACCTTATCTCTCCAGTTACTAGCCATAAATAAAATTCAGAACGTGATCTGGATATTTCCCATTTAACAGAGACCTTCTGATGCATCATCCTCTCTTCCTATTCTGATATTACCGCGGTAATTTTGGGGGATGCTGATATATACATCCGCTGAGTAAGAATCAAGGCCAAAAATCTAAATCTACAGGAATATAACGTTTTATTAGAATATGTTATTAAAGGATTAATTGTTCATTAATTAATCCTAACATATCTTTAATAACGCATTGTAATATTTGAGAACATAAATGTGTTATAAAAAGACCTTGGATTTCGATATAGATGATCTTTTGGATCGAGGTAATAAAATAAAATAGCAATAACCATTTGATCCGGAAATGTACATTCTGGCTGCGTATTCGTTACTTTTATTTATTTATTTTCCTTTTGCGTGCATCTTGATCTGTTTATTTTTTTGTCTACCCTTGATATTTAAATTAGATTTGTTGTTGATATAGGAATGAGGAATTACGATTTCTTACTTCATACGACGTTGGTCTTTATGTCCGAACTAAACAGAACCTCAAAACTGGCATCATTTAAGTCAAAAAACTTTGAGTATTATTCCAGGTAAATTAGGAAATTTAAATGAATTCTTAAATTCTATGATTGATGTTTTCTTCTGTGATACCACATAACTAGACAAAATAAAAAATACGATCTTAAGAGATTGTAAAATAACAAATAAATCAACGAATCTTTGTGGAGACTTCTCGTTTCGACCCTTTTATAGGACACTAATATTGTGTATTTTGACACGAATTCTTTCCAGATGTTTGAGGAAGATCCATCTGGCATTTTGCATTGAAAGTGAAGATCCTGCCATCTATTGGCTGACTCTGAAACAATGAGAGTTCTGGACCCAATTTGTCTAAACAAATTCATAGAGTGAAAACAGTCTCTCCTCAGAGAAACGTTATTTCAGACTGAGATCAACGATTGAGGATGAGTGAGTAATTTTTCATGGCACCCAGGCAGAGGTGTAGAGATAAGAGGAGGAAAGCGAACAAGAAAGTTATATATATACATTAGAAAAACCTCGATTATCCATCAGCAATCAACAATCAAGTAAAACTGTATTACCTTTCATTATTCAATTTTCAAAATTAATTTAAATTCTAACCTAACTACATTGTATTTCCTTCGTAACAACCACATTGTATTTCCTTTTGGCCAAAATCCACATTTAATCGGTTATTCAATAAATCATTGAAGAACAAGTCTTATCGTCCTATTTTACCATGATTAATTTAGTATTTTCCTATTCAAAGTACAGTCCACACTATTCATACCAGCTTTCCAGCAAATTATAATTAAACTGGATAATACTCCCGAACATTGTATCTACAATGAACCTCAGGGAATATCTGAATTAAACACCAGTATGAAGTATTTTTAAATTGAATTTTTTTTTTGGTTGGAGTTACTGGATTTCACAGCTTGAGCGACGATATCGTTGAGACGAGGGTCTCAAAACAAATTGCTCTGATGAAATTAACTTCTATCTTCTTTCACATGCCAAGGGATGTTAGTTGTGAGAAACCATTTTAAAATGAAAAATCTCATCTCACATAGCTCTTCCTTCCTTTTGATTTTTTTTATCTCAAAATAAAAACGTTTTTGCTCTTAATATTTACGGAATAGCGAAGAGAAGTATTTCAAGAGTAAGAATGAATTGTTTTATTATGCAACTTACCTTCCTGTTTCGCCTTTTTGAAATTTACTATGTCTTAAGTATTATGAATGGTTTTCTTTTTTGATTTTGTGAAGATAAAATAAACCAAAATAAGATAAAAGAAAAGCCAAAGTTGTCCATTTATGAAATTGTAATAAGAATGTACTCAATTTGAGGAACACTGTTTTTTATGGAATGAGAAAATAAAAAAAAAATTAAAATTAATACAAAGTATTAAAATGAAACGTATTTTCATAAATGCTATGCTGTATGGATTGGAAAATATTTCTTATCATTAGAACACAGATTTTCAGGATATCCCTTTTATTTTATTTTTTATAAAAAGAAAAGCTTTTTAGGCAGTGCTTCGTAGTAATATATTTTTTAAAGTGAAATACGCCATATTTATTTATCATTATTATATGTGGTCTGAAGGAGAACCATTTTACTTTTTTTTCAAAGTTGTCTGGTAATAATATAAACAATTTTATTTTTAAAGAATTGCGATAAATTATAAATGATAAATGATATGAGGATTATAAATAACAATCACTATCATTAATTTAATAATATGTTGCAAATGTACTTAAACTACAAGTGTTCCTAGAAGACACGTAATTTAGGAAGTGAAATGATAAAGTATTCTCACAAATATTATATTTAAACTAATCCATTACAGACAGAGTTTAAAATTTATTAAATTTAAACTGAAACAAAAACGTCCTGAAACGAAACAGGCAAAGTTTAAATGAATCTATCAGCGTAACAACAACACAGTTCAGGTCGCTATAGGTTAGAAGTAGTTAGGAACAAAAGCAATTTGAATTGAGATTGCCGAGGGGTAGTCTAGTACTTCTAATAACTAATATTCTAATGACATAACTTTAGTTCACGTTGGAAAAGTAATATTTTAGTTTCGAACTAAACTTCAGGTAAATATAAACTTACCAAAGAACTTTCTTAGTCTAATCACCTAAATGACATTTATAATTCAGTATAATCTGCTCAACATAACGACTTCTCATTTATGAATGACTTTGCAGCTATAATTACTAATGGCGCAGTGATGAACTTGTTGGGACGTGGGACCCGGACTGCTTCTTTCAGAGTAATGTGGGTTCGGGTCCTTTCCAGGGAAAATATATTATAATATCGCTATGGTCCAGGTGAATTTTGACACTTAAAATTTCTTCTTAGAAACCTGTGAATAAAAAAATTGTTTTGTTTATTTTGTTGGAATAATTGGTATTTGGAATAAAAAATGGTTTCATTCAACGGTGTTGTGTTACTAATTTATATTTTTTTTAAATATTTATTTATTGCTATTTACAACTGTACATTATAATACATTTAGTAAATCTGATCTAAGTTTAATTAGAGTGTTACAGGCGTGTAGAGAAACTATCCTTTGGTAGCACTGTAATAATTTATAATTTAATTTCTTTATTTTATAAAATAAAATTCGGGTTCAATATTATGTATTATATAGAAGATATAAATGACAATCAAATAAATAAAGAATATTAATTCCTTAGCAGTTGCTTATACACAATCATCAAAAAAAAAATAAAGAATACTTTATTCCCTAGCAGTTTAGAAAAAAAACAACAACATAAATGAACGATACTCAATTACCCAGCAGTTGAGGACAAACAAACAAAAACAAAATAAATGAATAATGACTGAACACTAATCTGATCTAAGTATAAAAAAAAAGTTTAGCACGGTGAAAAAACAAAAACACACAGCTGTGATTACACCTTGTTTCTCAATCTTGGGATATTCTTTAGATTAACTTTAGCTTAAAGTTTATTTTATCATTCAAACAAGAGATTTTTGTCACGGAAAACAATCAATAGGTTGTTGAATAATAATTATATCGATTGTAATGATATATCCATTGATATCTTATATGATGATATCATCCATATCTTTGTCGCAAGAATAAAAACAATTTTTTCAACCTGTGAAATGCAACATTACATTTGAAATTTGTACTTAATTCACACAGTACTACAATTTTCAATAAAAACATGTATATATACTGCACATTTTTTCTCTCCAGGTTGTTGCTAGGTAGAGCAGAAAAAAATTGAAGGTATCTTACGAAAAACCGTTGAAGTTTTTGCCTCGTTAAAAGCCGTTTCGTTCCTGAGATAATGTGTTTTTCATCAAACATTCGATTCGCATTTGCTATCATCATTTCCGAATCTTTTATGTGTTTTTTTTTTTTAATGTCTGTTCTGCTAGCGATATGCTTAGCAAACATATAGAAGCGATACGAAGACAGTATTGGTTGACTTGTCTTTCAGATAACGTTTGTTACAAAACTTTCTTATTGTTTTTAAATTGTCAAATCCATGTTCATCTTTAAATTCCATAAACAAACATTTGTATCGGATTTGATATTGCAGAAAGGTTCTTGTTAAACAACTTTTCACGAATAAAAATACCGATGAAATCTGACCATCGGGCTAAAATTTAGTAAATTT
Source organism: Halyomorpha halys (assembly GCF_000696795.3). Taxonomy (NCBI): domain Eukaryota; kingdom Metazoa; phylum Arthropoda; class Insecta; order Hemiptera; family Pentatomidae; genus Halyomorpha; species Halyomorpha halys. The sequence continues at coordinate 188,973 of NW_027110043.1, read as the reverse complement.
ATTTTAATTGTACCAGTACGGCTTGTTCATTTTTATTGACAAATAAATAAAAAAAAATCAGTTTTTATTAAAATACTGCAGTGCAAAACAGCATTAATTCTAATTAAAATCGCTTATACTCTTTAACTGAAATTCAAGTATTTCTTCTAACTCTTCGTCAAATCGAACCAGCGTTTTCGAAGTATAGGTGTTAAGAAACATGGGTTACCACTGCACAAACGCGCGTGAAAATTACTGGTTGCAATGTTAAATTTTTAAACTTATCTCTAAAATTCCACGGCATTACTTACTAATTTATTTCTTTATATAGTTTTGTATATATTAGTTGTGTTTAGTGAAATTATTTTCTATATTTGATGTCCTTTATTTATAAATCAGTAATTCAGCCATAAAATTGCGGGTGGTTTAATTGTAAACCGATACTGTCTAATATTTCCATTGCCGTAGAACTCTGTGGGAATAGTTTATGTGATATTAAGATTTCTTTGACAATGAGGGAAATTGACAATATTTGTTTACAATTAGATAATTAACATTAGTAAGGAGTCAAAAATAATAACGAAAATAACAAGGAGTAAAAAATACAACAATGTTATTGCGTTTCAAGGTGGAATTAAAACGTTGTGATTTAATTAATAATTTTTAATGTAAAGTCCATTAAAAAAGTAACATAATTTTACTATAATCAACTATGTAATGTATAAAATTTTCCTGTAGTTGAACCTGAGTGAAATTTTATGTATCCTATTTTATTGTTTTTTATATTTTCCCATTTAATCCCTACTTTATTAAATTTTCTTTGCTTGCGTAGTTATGTTCTTTTTTATTCAGCCAAACGTTGTCTCAACTCGAAGTATTATTAATCTTTTATATTCTTGATCATATCTACAGTTAAGATGATTCCATCGATAGTTATTTATGGTAAGAGTTATCTTTTCTTCAAGTATGATGATGAAAAATTGTATCATTTGAAATAGATGTCGATTATGACTTGTTTTTATATCTTTTAGATGACCCTCATTGTATATAAGGGTTGATATAATCATGACTTAGCGTACAGGGCCCTTAGAAATGCCCCTAGGGTTTTTCTCATTAGCGTGGCTGCAGTGGAACAAGGACCAGAGCGGCCGCTTTGTTCCGCAGTGAGTGGGCTTTGCAATGGCTCTCAGGTAACGGCCCCTGAACTGTCTTTACCAACTTCGCTCTCATCCTCACGGCTATTTAATTATTTATGCATGGCAGTTCCATTTATAGAAACTCGGATCCTTTTGTTTCAAAGAGTGCTTTTCAGTCCAGAGAGGAGTTGTAAAAACTTAAGTTGGACTTCGGTACATTAATTGTGTGGGAATACGCGTTTTGGTGTTATTCTCTATTGTTAAAAACATTTTATGCGTCGTCAATTATATTTTCTTTCATATTATCGGATATAAGGAAGCTTTACATTCATCAAGAAAATTTAAAAAAAAATATTTTATTCTCGATATAATCTTTTCACTAACATTTTACGTTTTAGATATCAAACGAAACAAATCGGGTCCGTGTCTACCTGTAGTTGAATCCATTAAACAGAAAACAATTCAACTAATGTTTATACAATTTTGATGAAAACTCCAACAGTTTACACATACGCAAACGTAGTTTTCTAAGTACTTATATTTCGAAAACGCCATACTTGATCGAAATACTTAGTAATGTTGGGGTTTACAGAAGTGATCCAGCAACAGTCTTATGTAATTATTTTCGTTTACACATGTGAAAAAATAATTTCCTTGATAGATTTGAATTTTAGAAACACTGAGTTCCTTAGAATTAATTTTTAAAAGACAAATTATTAAAATGTTCCCAATTTTTATATAAAAATAGTATACCTAATAGAAATAAAATCTGTAAAACAAGGAGATTAAAAATTTCCATTTTCGGAAAAGAGATAAAGAAGCTATGAAAAAATAAACAAACATAAATGGTAAGGAAGTTTTACTGGTAGCTTTCTAGACTATTTTAATTTTTGAGAGATGAACCATGTTCAGTTTATATAATTATAGAACGTATTAGTTTACTCAATATTGAATTACTCGTTAATTATTGTTTAACAATATTCTTATTAAAACAAATCACAGGTATGTAATCTAGTCTATGTTTGAAGCCTTTAAAATTAAAAATATATATTTAGTTGAGAAAATTATTTTCTGTTGCAGGTAAGTTTCTTGTTTATACAGTTCTCGTAAGTGCTAGAGCTAGATATTTGTAAGTAACATATATTCATTTATAACAATAATTTTTTTTTTGTTCAAAATAAGTTTATATATTTTAATTATTTAATTGATAATTGTTTATTCAACTTACTTTGATTTTTATGTAAACTGAAGTTTTAAGTGAAATTTAACGAGATTCTACTAGCAAAAATAGCTAAGAAAAATCAATAGTTTCAATTATTCAAAAATTGCCAGTGAGACACAATATATTTTCATATACAACATAATATATTTTCATATAATATAAACTATTAATTTTTTTCGTCATTGAAATTTTTATAAATCAAATCTTCGATTTATATTATCATCTAATTTCAATATATCAAGCCTAAAAATATATTTGAGTGTGCCTGAATTGAGTGTTTATTTTTAAGAACATCTAAAAAACATAAATATATGTCAGTCGCTTTGAGGTTTATTATTATTATTCTATAAATAAAATTAAGTTGTATATATAACTAATTACTAATTGTACTTTACCATATGAAAAGTGGTAAATCTTTAGGAAGAACTTTTGAGTATATAATTTAGGGATAAATAAAAAATATAATCATTTAAAATAAAACATAATAATGCCTAGCCGATGTTTATAGTTTACACACTAAAAAAAAGTCGTTAGCCGCAATAATATTTTTTATAATAGTTTAGTTTGATTAAAATAAATTTTATTATAAAAAAGTAATTAATTATTTTAATTTTGTTCTCGCTTATCGTTTTTTTCAATGAATAAAAAAAATATTCAAATAGATTACATATATATGTAGTCCTCATATTTGTTTTATATTGTTATATATTGTATTATATATGTTTTGGATTTGCCGGAAATGTTTTTTAATTTAATTTCGTAACCACCCAGGTATCGATTTATTCAACCTGGTCATTTTTTGGAATATTATCGCCCATCAGCATGTTTTCAAAGTTGTATCAATTAAGAAATGATAAATAAATTGAACTGATAATTCTTAAAACTGACAGTTGGAAAACTTCTTGAGATATTCAATTTAGCATTCTATAAAGAAAAAACAATTGATACGTGAGTGCGCGAAGTTTAAGCCAATGTCATTTTTATATTCCGCTCTACGAAAACAGTTAATTACGCATCATGTTTGAACAAGCAATTATGGTGAAAACAGTTAAATTAAAATTTATTAAAAGATACATTTTTAGTTACTAGCTGTTCGATAATTTATATCAAGTAATATTTGAAAATAAAATTTATTATATAACAGCTATGAACTGATATAAAATAATAAATGTAGTAGTTATAATTGTGAAATTATAAACATCAATAACCATGTCGGTTCTTGTATATATAGTAAAACTTGTTGTTTTACTACATATGCAACAGTTGGTAATTTTTCTCGTTAATATATATAAAATA
>NW_027110043.1:179424-185290 GCF_000696795.3 Halyomorpha halys | reverse complement strand
ATATATTTTCGGTTATCCTTTATTGTAGATCTTTCGTGGCCCAAACCAGCTTCCTCCACCCCCGCCTGTCTTGGGTACTGCTTACCGTTGCTTAGATTGTTATTTTATGTTCAAATATTATTTTATTTATGAATGGAATATGGTCCGGATGCGCTAAAAAAAACTCAAATAGTAAATGATTATACTATTTTTATTGAGCCAACGTTACTATTTTTAACCGCCAAAGGTTAAATTATTTTATTTAATCGTTCATACGCGTATTTTTTATAATAAAAATGTGGCTCATGAACATAATTTATTCTAACTTAAATACTCAATATTCCTTACGCATGGTAACGATATTCAGAATTCCACTCGCATGTAAGTTAAGACGTCATGTTCCAGGATATGTTTCGTATATATTGGGATTAGAATGTTTTTCCCCTACCACATACGCACGTCAGACCGCCTGAAGAAGATCCTTTATCTGACGTCTGCTGTGTGTCCTGGTTCTCACGCTACTTCTTCAAACCGTAATGCCTTGTTGTAAATCCTGGAAGACAGTAATGCAGTGGATATTATTTCTTTCTGTTTATATGTTTTTCTCCTTGTATGTAGTCTTGTACTTTCGCATTGTGTTACATTATGTAAATATCATATCTCTACTATACAATACTGTGTATACAAAGAATATAACAGAGTAAAGTCGATAAACTCTGGGTGGTAATACTACTCCTCGTAAAAAAACGTATACTTGACCCATGTCCGATTCTCATGCTATGATATTAACATTTTCGAAGGCAGCATTATATATACATTTGATACGTACGTAAGGTCTTCTCAACTAAGTTTCAATATAAAAATTCTTTCTTTTATTTCACATTCATGAAACGTTAGTATCATTCGCAACAGCAGGATAAAAATAATACATCGCCCAGTCAATAACTGACGATATTGGTCCATATAAAAAAGAATTCCAATTTCAGGAGTCAGAAGTACTCGTAAAGGGCACCCATTGTTCATATAGCGGCTGTTTTATCCTCCACCATCCTTCGATAACCATAGGTAAGCTATGTTATAACTGAAAAACAGGGTTATTCTTCATAAGGTAAATGTGCTCATAGTTGACGGCGCGATAAACGGAAATTAGCCAATTTAAATGAAATCATTTGCTATAACAAAAATGACTGAAAGAACAAACAATAAGCTTGGAAGATTATTGGTTTAAGGTATATGATGATCGTAGGAAGATGGTATGGTTAGTGCTTAATGTAGGCACTAAAATAGCAGAAAAACTATCTATTACAGAACTTCATCAGGGGTAAATGTGAACAAGATGCAAATATTGTAAGACATGAAAAAACAATGAAAATGTAAAAACGAAAATGTAAAAAAAAAAAAAGGGAACGTAGTAAACTAAAATATGTAAATATTAATGAATAGAGTATAAGCTAAAACTAAGTATAGTAATAAGTAGTAGAATTGCTACTGGTGTGATGAATTGTAAATAATAATAAGCTGAGGGAGTACAATTGTACATCTAAATCAAAGAAAGAGTGCAGAAGAAAGAGAAATAATGGAATTTAAGATATAATATGGAAAATCTAAATTCAAATATGAAAGAATAGGCCGTAAAAAGAATAATAGATTATATATCCACCTGATTTCGATGGCACCATTCATCTCAATTTGTTCTTTCTTTCATTTGATTGTTATTACTTCTATATATTATTCTTTTATAATTCACTGCCCCAGTTGTACATTTACTAAAATAGATCTATACTCAGAAAAAATTGGATATCCCAACTTGAAGGCGCTAGCCAGTTAAAGTTAAATTACATGGTAACTAAATACTACATATATTTGCTACCCACAGAAAGAATTCATGAAACAGTTTTTATTCATCTGGTTAATGGCCTTCCTCCTCCTTACATTGTATTTGGAAATATGAACGGATCGAATCAGACTTTGAGGCCAGGAACACCCAATACCAGGGGAAATATTATCAGAAGAATAATAGATAGTACAGATTATCTTCTACTTAAAACAGGAGAAGCATTTTACCTTACCTAACCATTTCACGCAAGTTACCTGCAGTATCTGTGACGACCAATATGGCAGTATCCATTTCCCAACACTATTACGTTTCAGCACTGAAATATCTTAGACCAAAAGACATCCTAGATAGGTAATAGAAAGTGTCTGTAATGAGGTTTCATTACCTTCAGTCATTTTGAGGCGGGAATTCATGAACAGTTACACCAAAATTAAACTTAAACTAACCAACCCTGCATACCACCATACATTTCATCCTCATTGCATGAGAAAATATGAAATGAATCCTACACGGAACACTCCATTAGGCAGAGAGGAATTATAAGAGATTTATGGCATGCTTACCAACCAAGCTGATTCTACGTTTTTTAAGGGGTGTGTTGTCCCCTTAAAAAACGTAGAACCATGGCTTAAATATATTTAATAACTCAAAAAGATACAAAAAAAATTCAAATCATGAAATAAATTACCTTTACGGTTCCAAACAAAATGAAACTAGTAGTTTTGCTATAATAATGAATGGGGCACCCAGAAGATACAAATTACCTACAAATTCAACAATATTTAGAGCTGCACTTCTATAATGTAGAACAGTCTATTCTAAGATGTATATGAAGACTGTAACAGCATGAACATTACGGGCATAAAAAAACCAGTAACAATAAATGAAGGGCTTGTTGTAGGAATATCTGAAGCCGCATCGAGTAAATTTGTTATCAGAAATAAACTGATACTTATTAGAGTAAAAACTACTGCTTATTTGTTTTTGTTGCTTAAATGTATTTGTCGGATTTACACATCCGAGTTTTGTAAATATGTATGTTTAAGTTCTACTTTAATACTCCTTTCAAGACATCGTGAATAACACGTGGTAACCTGATGTCATTACCTCACATCTTTTGTCACGCGTCTACATCCACCACAATGAATTTACACAGTTTGGCCACCGTTCGAGAGAGAAACAGCTGCAGGTGAAGTTACATTGTCATCACAATAACCCGTCTGCTCAGCCAAGAATAGGCGAACGAGACGTGAGAAGACGGCGACACAGCCTGGACCTACTGGCTCACGAGATAAGAAACTGGCATTATCATTTAAACAATTTTAGGCAACTTGTCCCTTCTTAAGCAGACCTGCTGACATAGGGTTGGAGCTGTTACACTCAGAATTTATGAGGGAAAATCCAATTAATAATTTCTAAGAAGGCTTCTTTAACCCATTTTTTTCTTTCTTCCCATTTGTTCCAGACGCCCATCGGACCGCTTTGACCCAACCCAGCACAATTATTTCATTTCTTGGACAGCCGTGAGAAAAGAAAGAGAAGCCCTTTCAGTTATATACGTCTAATTTCATAGGGTCTCTAGGCCCCGCCTGATTTCTTAAATTATCTAATAGGTCTCCCCTCCCTTTTTCCCATGCTCTTCCTACACTCTTCCCATCAATGTACATATATATTTTCTAGCTCTGGGAACCTAAGTCAGAGAGAGATATCTGTAACTACTAAACAATATGCTGTGTATGTAAATATGTAAAAATAAAGTCATTACTGTTGTTTAAGTTTGTTAGTTCCTGGACTCCAGTGATGATCGTCAGCACTCGGACGTCAGGATCGTGAGCACCAAACAATTACCTATTTTTTTCCCCTTTCAGGAATTAGATTTTGTTTTGAAAGAAATAATATGTTTGGATTACATTGTCACAAGTGCCTTAATTTCTTTAATAGATCTCCAAACACGTAATAAAGGGCTCCCAGTCGTAAGGCCTCTGAGATTAAGTAAAGTTTCATTTAATTCATATTTCATAATATTACTAGTCAATGCCTAAGAATCACGTTGTAAGACAATCTTAAACAATACCGAAACATGTTTATAGAAAAAAGGAGAATTTCACTCAAAATTATAATTGCCTTCGAAATTGTCACATTCTTGTCCCAAGCCATTAATTTGAATAAAAAACTTTTGGAGGTATAGAAGAGGACGTTTTAGAGGGATACGATGGTGAGTAAAATATTTGTGATAACCACACCACAATGGTTTTCTCTATTGAATATATCTTCATCACCTTAATTACAATTTACTTCTTGAATATCGTTCTCTCTCTAGAAGTTCTTCACCTGAAAGGAAATTACACGTCAGATATCCTAGAAAGTGGAGTTGCGTGCCCAACATTCCACTCTGTTATTCGGACCACTCCGCCCTACGATGACCGTTCGTGCTTTATCTAGAATCTGCCTCATATCTGGTTTTGGTTCAATTAGGAAGGGTGAAGAACTTATTCACCAGAAATTAACGTAAAATTTTGTTATTTCTCGGTTATTATCATCAACTAACCAACAGTTAAAATATTATAAGAATTTAATGTTTTTCCATAAAAGTTTTTTAAGCATTGTGGTCAGGGCAGTTTTTGGGTCCATCTAGGTTTTATTAGTATACCATAATGTTAGGCTAATTGAATTAAAATTAGCAATTGGAAGAGAAAAAAAAACACGAATCAAAAAGGTGGGAGAAAATAGATTGTTAACGGTTTTGGTATATAATATATATTGAGTGGAATTCACTCAATTAATATTTTTAAAAAAAAGAAAAATGGTACTCAGTATCTCTGGGATCTTTTTAATACACAATGTTATGGCGTTTATAACAAAATATTATAGGTAGTACTCAGTAATGATCTTTTTAAAAACACGGGGTTTAAAAATAAAATTGGGCTTATTCTTTGACTAATGATTAGCGAGCACAGTTCTTAAGTAAAATCAAGTCGGAAATAGAATTTCATAAATCAATATGATTTTAGACTAAGCATAAAACTGATAGCATCAGTTTAGAATCAGTTCTATTTCACAAAAGTAAATAATTTAGTAAATATCATCTTAATATTTAGCCTCTTTGTCGATGAGTTTTTGTTAATATAATTAGATATAGTGAAATCACTCTTCCTTGTTAAAAATTTCATTATTTTAATTATTCATTAAAAACGTTTCGGGTCTATCACCCTATCATTAGGTTATCTACAAATACAAATTTATACTATTCAACTTTTGCTGTCAGTTTTATAAGCAATTAAAATATAACTAGTGCAAGATCTCCTTACTTATATATATCTCCATCCATTCCTTCCACAATGTCATCTCACATGTATTTTAGCTAAAATAAATAAAAATGTTAAATGGGTGATTTTAAATTAACAAAATTAAAAAGAACGAAAAGAGGAAACTATTTTTCAATATTCGCCATACATGCTTTATCCAGATTACTCTAGTAAGTCATAGATGATATATTTTTTTTTAATTTGATAGATTTATTTATTGATAAATATTACAATCTGCCACACAGTTGTGGGCAATAGGTAATATTGATGAATGATCTCATACATACTAAAATAAAAAAAATAAAAAAAAATAAAAAAAAAAAATAAAATTAAAAAATAAAAACTCTCTTAAAATAATAGATGATATTAAAGGTTATTTAATAGTATATTTAGATGATGGTTTTAATCGAATTTGTTTGAGTCGCTTTCCAGAAAACAATGTAACGATGAAGTTACTTCGGCTTTACACATAATAATATTTTGTACACAGAATGTAATATATAATTAATGAATGAATATATTACTTTATTTCGTGTTTGAGCGAGGCTGACTAGATCAATCTAGAGCATTTTATGAAACTCTTTTATTTAGATTAAAGAGGACTGGAAATGTGCATTTTCGTTGAAAATCTGAATTAAAATATTATATATGTAAGTAAGTGAAAGTAAACAATATATAAAAATTAAATAAACCTACGACCCATGAATGACCCTGAGTTTTCGCAAATATTGTATATATATATATA
>NW_027110043.1:172702-179374 GCF_000696795.3 Halyomorpha halys | reverse complement strand
TATATATCCTTCTTTCTTTTTGATGATTAGTTATAATAATACATAGTCGAAATTTTCAGTCCATTGCCAGTAGTATTCACCAGCCATAAAAAGAAGCAGACAGCCTTAAGAGGGTGGATTCGTATGAGGTTCTTAGAAACCATGTATCATTATATTTGTTGATATCGCATTATATTGTCATCAATTTAAATTTTAAAAAAACAAAACAACGATTTAATGTTGTCCAAAAACAGTTTCGTTTCTCGAATCTGTCCTTAACAATCAATGATTCCTGAATCTTTGAACTTATTGTAAAAGAAGCCGCATCGATTTGTTGCAAGATAAGTATTCGGAAAAACTTAATAAACATTAGTTTATGGTTAATTTCTTGTTTTAGGTCAAGCATGGTATGTACAATTTATAAAAAGTTCATTAAATTTTTTTTCATACTGTAACCTCCAAAAAACATTTTTAAACATAATTTTAAAATGCTGAAACCTTAAAATGTAGATAGTAAAACCATTTTTATTGTATGTTATTTTAATCATTTTCATTATAAAATATTTATGGCCTCCCATTAAAAATATAAATTTCATTAATTAAAAAATAAAACAATTATCGTTTTAGAATATTTCCCTTATGAACTAAGCCCTGAAATTGATTCAGCTGATGTAGATATTAGGGGTGGAGTATGCTTAGCGCCTGAGGTCCTAAAAGGTAATCCCTTATTGGCAGCCCTTATAGATCCATAACCCTTCCTAATAGAGTCCCTTCGTGGCCACGAGAAACTCAAAATCTTTACGGCAACTGTTTTCATATATATAATTTTTACATGGGTTTTATCATTTATTTATTATTTTATTAATAAAAAAAATAAATAAAAAATACTAACGGCTACATAAATTAAAAAAAAAGTATTGTCCTTTCAAAATAAAAAGCTGAAATGGGTATTGAATTCATTCGAATATGCTGGTAAATGAAGAAATTTTATAGGAAAAAAAAACTAAAATCTGGCATAAACTCACCTTATGCTTCAAAAACATATAAATATGTTCATTTATATACATGTTGTGTTCAAAACCAAAAATATATTAAACAACTTAAAGTTTTCAACATATGACCCTCGGGCATCAAAATACCTTTGCTAGCATTTTTTTTCATCCCTGGAACTCTTTACACGAGGATGTAAGAGACTTTTTCGGATTGGTTTGATCATGTCAAATCGCTTCTCTTCCAGGTCTTTCTGGTTCAGAAAAAGAAATTACTGGGGGTTAGTTCGGGGCTGCTGCTTTGGATGGCGGCTTGCAATTTTTGTGACGGCGCCTAGTTATGGAAAATAAATCAATCATCGTTGATCTCTGGACGGACTAGGTAGACTCGATTCTACAAATGGTGGATCACACGAACATAAAACTAATATGTTATAGTCTGTCCGACAGTATCAAATTTCGGTGTTGAACTCAGAAAAAAAGTCTTGAAGTTTTAGCTGTAGTCGCCGAACTTTTGGCAACACTGCCGAAGTCACCCTACAGTTCTGTCCTGGCTCCCACAGATTTCATTTTGTATCACCGTAGTATGGAAGACCTGATAAGAACGCTATTCTACACGATTCCAGTGGCAGTTTTGGTGAGGTCTCTTAGAAGCCTTGCGCGTGGAGAGAACTGAGATTTATATTCAGATAGTTTAGTATTATTTATAGAGTATTTGCCGAGATCTTGGATTATTTTAGGGCGTTTGCGGGTTCATGGCGGATGATAATTTTCAGATTTGTTAGTTGTTATCGTTTTTAGGAAGGAGATAGCCAATGAGATTCTATCCAGTAACAGAGTTTTTTTTTTTTTTTTTAGAAGATTTTGTTAAAAGAAGCAAACAAATTAGAATAAAAAATATATATTTAAGTCGGATACTATGTCTGCGAATATGAGTTTGAAATATAGTTTATAAAAAATTTGAGGATTTAGAACAAGATAGATAATTTTTATTATATTGTTAACAGTCCAAGTAAAAAATCCTATAATTTTAATATGTCCTAAAAATCATAATAACAAAATATGTGTTTTGTTTAGCAAAATGACTCTCAGAAAAGAAAATACAAATAACAATGTTGTAAAGTATTTTTATATAAAAAAATATTTTAAGTTCTTTCTTCATTTCTTAAAACTCTATTTCTCTTCGTTTGAATCCTAATTAACTCTGGATTGGGGAGTTTAATCTAGAATAAACGAGAAAAAAAAAGAAAAGAAACTTTTTTTTCCTTTATTCATGACCTCTTATTTTCATTTTTAATGCCTTCCTAACCGTTGCTTAATTCTTTTGTTGGAGATATCCGTGCCCGAATTCCCGAGTACTTTAATAAAAAGGCTTTCAGACTGTTTTAGAAAAGAGGATCGTTACTTTATTCACACTTCAGCTTTTAAGATAACATTAGCAATCTTCAGGCTAAATAGTTTTATAAATCTTGAAAAAAAACCTTTATTGAAAATTTATTTTAAAAAATCATTTTCCTAGTTTTAGGACTTAAAGTTTATTTTCCTAATAAGCTTACCAACTCAGTTTTTTTTAATATTGAATTTCGTATTATATAATCAGACAACTTATTTATATTTATGCACATTCAATTCTTTCTTTGGAAATAATATAAAATTTTTGCTATCTTTTGAACTAATTAAAAAAACAGATTACCAATTGAATTCTTGAAATATCACCAAGGATTGGATAAAAAATCAAGGATTCATATCCAAAATCAAATGCCAGCAATAAATAAAAAGTAGAAAAATATGAAACAAATTATTTGGAAAATTAACATAAAGCTGCAAATCTTTATTTCTGTTAACTAAAAACTATTTCACGACACCCCCCTACTATAATATAGTTAGCAATGATTACTCAATATAAATAATTTAAATATCAAATATTGGTTTTTTACGTTAGGTTCAATATGTTTTTTTTTCTTTTTCTTATTTTGTTATCATTTAATATGGTGTGAATATACTCTCTGAAGAGTATTAATATTGTCTGTGTTTATACGACAAAATGTAATACTACACAATTCTTTTGAACTCATACATACTAAAATAAAATAAAATAAATAAATGAATGAAATAAAAATGTCTTAAAATTTTTTTAAGAGATTTTTTACAAACAGAAGAATAAACAAAATGAACATAATCAGATTATGTGTATGAAACAAATAATATAATCTCTAGTCACATAACTAAACAATATAATAAAAAATATATATCAGAAAGAATGTTTAGTATTATTTGTACCTTATAAGTACACATTTTATTATAATTATATATTTTTTCTAAAATCGATATTCTTCGTCACTAATTACAGATAATGCAATTAGCAATTAATTCAGTCCCTATAAGCTAGAACGTCTTCCGACGTTCGATAGCGCTCCAGATCCAGTCCTGCCAATATACAGACGCATCCTCCTCTTCCAGATTGTACAATTTCCCCTTATGGACTAACTTATTCAATAACCTAGTAGAAGTGCGCTAGAGGTAATTGGAGTAGAGGTTAGGTTAATAACGGTGATTGCTCAGCTAAACTGCTATTTCAATAATCGCTGCCCCTTAAATATTCACCGGATAATAGTCCTCTTAGGGATTACCTTCGCCTCTGCCTTCATTAATGACTGCCTTAAATATTTGTAATGTGTTTACCCCTTACTTTTATTACTGCTGAGGTGATATTATTTTTAAATCTTATTGACTGACTGAACGAGAATGATTTTTTCATTCTTTAAATAATCAATATGTGATACTTGAGATTGTAAATAACTCTTTATTCCATCCAAAGTTCAAAGTACTTATGATTCATAGTAATGTGTATTATAAATCAGATTTGGTTCTATTAAATCCAAGAAACCATGTAATATTATTTAATTGGTTGTTTTACAATTGATGTTGTTATAGATATATTTTGGTCCCTCTCCGATGGGACCCAAAAACAAAACTATCAAAGCTTTCTACTTAGCAGTTTTGAGCAATAGCTCTCTTCTTCTGCAGGAAATACTGCCTTTGATGGCCTTCACAGCTTTCCAGAAATTTCGTTTCATAGTGTAAATGTATGTTATCATCACGGGCTTATGAGATCTCATCTATAGCAGTAACATTAAAACACAGGATTCAGATATAAAATATAAAAGTCTTTAATTTTATGGCCGGAGTTACCAATGAACAAGGATGAATTGCTAAGATAAGAGCAAATTAGATCGGTCAGACATAAAACGAAAGGATTGACTAAGGTTGAATATTTAACTCAAAGTTTTCCTGATATCTCATGGGACCAGATTCTACTGAGGTAACACTAAACTATATAAAGAATAATACTTTTTTCTGAGTCCTATCTAATAATAATATTCTATATTTATTCTGAGAAAAGTCCCTTACCCCCTGTTCAGTTCACAGGAGTATCATTATTATAGTTTGTTCTATTGCTGAAATATACATTCATAAAGACTAGAAGGGGGCGCTATATAGTGGCCTAATATCCACGTAACCTCAGCATCACCTAGGGAGTAAGCAGAGAATCTGAATCCGACATAGTGAAGCTCGGACCGGTGGCATCCTGCAGAGAGGGGCAGCGAGGGGATTTTTTTGGTACCACGATCAACTGAAGAGATGTCCGTCTAAGAAGTCGGTGCTAAGCGTGGTGGACGAAGCGTGCTGCGCAGAGACTGGCCACCTTTCTACGTTGAGCAACGGCGGCACACCAACCATCGGGGGTGACCCATTCCATATGAGTACCCAGTAACACAAGTAAGAACATTCCGTCTTCTACAAACACAAATGGAGTTCCTCACCAGATCATCTTCACATCTCGCCAATGGACTAATTTTTCTCTATATCTAAATTCTACTTAATCTTACTAACATTATTGTAATCTTTTCGGCCTCCCCCCTCCACTAGTTATTATACTTTATTTTAATATATTAGTTTCTCTAAATATCACTTTTTCTCTAACTAAACCCCTTCTGAGATAGAGCACTCAAAATCTAGACTTGGATCTAATTCCTTCATAGTTTAAAATTTGAGGAAGTTTTAGTCAAAGAAATCCCCAAATTACTGAAATAATAAAACATAAAATATCTCTGATCCAAATTAACTGGTGAAATGAGAAAATAATAATAAATAAAAAAAAAATTTATATAAATTTAACGTTATAGAAACGATTAAATGAATGTTATAAACATCTAATGTTCTGTATTAAACGTAAAAAATAGATATATAGAAAGAGGGAAAAATAAAGCCATCTATTATGTCATAAATCATAAGGTAACTAAATTGTATTAGAATAAATAAAACAATAAAGAAAATTAGAAAGGTAGAGCAATTAATGCTTATTAATAATTATAAGTATGTTATGATAGACATGTGAATGTGTAAAACAAAATTCAATAAAGCCTTACGCGGAATTTGTCCCCTCTACTGGTATGTGGTTTGTCATCTATGTGTGTAATATGTACCGAAGCAATTCCATTAAGGTGACTTAAGTATTTCATGTATTTTCAAAGTTTTAACTGCTGGTTATTTTGTAGTATCATTAAACCCTCAGAAAAAAAAAATAAATAGAAAGCCGTGGGGTGGTCGAGATGAAAACTGTATGCTGATGAAGCAGAAATGTAGTGTAATTAAATCCAATATAAATAAAAAAGATATTTGAACAATTAATGTTCATAAAATATTAAATAGATAAGCAAATGTAGAAGAAGTGAATGAAAATAAATATTTTCAACAGATGTTTAAAGCAGCAGATTCCTACATTGTTTCATGTTTATGTGTGAATGATGTTAATAATAATTAGTCAATCGGACATTTCATTTTTGAAAATTGATTAAACCAGTATCATCAACAATGTAGATTTAAACCTTTTTTATTAATTTTTACATTAAGTAAATTAAAAAAAAAAAAAATCAGATTCAGATTTCTAGATTCAGACTGTTTTTCACGGTTATACCACCTTTCTTCTTTGCGCCCCGGAGATATATACAAAGTATTACTGTGCATTATTGAAAATAAATGTGTATAAAACAAAATAAATACTGTATACATCAATACATATGTCGGATTTAAGTAATCCGATTTTCACGGTTAAATTTTGGATTTATATAAATTAGGGGTCGGGGGTCTCATTTCCTGTTGCCCACCCTTGCCGCTGACACCGGAAGACCTCGAAGACGCTGCGACTGCAATACCGCCCCAGCCTAAGCATCATGCAAGCTAGGACCTGGCCTACCCCTACCATCACGCCGGAGTCCAGGACACGCTGGCCAGCCCTTGAAGAGGAAATACGTCTTTTCAGACATCGGGCGAGAGGATTTCACCATATTCGCCCACAGCAGAACCTGGACGAGAAAGCTGCTAGAAGACGTCACAGCGGCGGCGAAAACGTCGTTCAACAGATAAGCACATTCCATTAATCTATGAGACCACCCAAACTTGTTCTGTTTCATATATTCATATTCATATATAGATAAAGATTAAAAACTAACACATTAACCATAACTGCCCCTCCAGGGAATTAATCTTATAAAGTAGAAGAAAATATATTCATGGTTTTATGAGCAGCAAGTGTCTCACTATTTCCAGCCCCCTTTTTCCACACACATTAATTTTAATCATAAAATTACACTCGGGACAACTGCAGTATAACACGAGCAGGTCCCGATGTAACAACATATAT
>NW_027110043.1:161847-166187 GCF_000696795.3 Halyomorpha halys | reverse complement strand
TATCCTCATCACTGATATGTTAGATACATTCACCATCTTCAAGAATTCTAGAGCTCATATTCTAACCATCATCTTTTTTTTTATTTTATGGGAAAATGCTTCCCTTATCTGACTTTATAAACAGACAAATATAGCGCGTAGGTTTGTCGATGTACGACATGTCACAATCTCGCAAGAGGAGATCATAATACAAAAAAAGGTAATCCTGAAAATCGGCATGAATTGTAGTTCTTTCACTTGCTATAAAAGTCAAAGAATTCCATTCTAATCCCTTGATACAAACCATGCCGATCCGCTGGCTGTTGGATAACGACATCCGTCACATTATGTCCTGCCCAAAGGTAACGCATGCAACCTGTGGTTGACAGCAAGGAAACTTGTTTCTTATCGCTTCGTGGTATTTCAATAGAATTACTGTCTGTAGCTTTTGTCAATACTACGTTCTTCCTAGTGCCTAAATGTTGTCACAGTAGTGCCTTCAGTAAACATGAAGCTATGGCTGAATTAGCTAGTCGACTACTCCAAGTGGAACGACAAAGTATACAAACGTTGCCTCATAGCTGCATTTAGCTAATTAAAATAAAAACAGGGATAGGGTGAAAGGAGCATTTTTGTTAATTCACTTACAAACATTAAACTGCATTAACATTATACTACATCTTTAACTTGTTTAAATGGTTATAAATTTATTAAAATCTTCCAAATTCTTTGTAAAGCAATAAGATTTGCCTATTAATTGTTTAATTTTATTTATTGATTAAATCGATTATTAGCATATTTTAGTTAGAATTTCTCTTTACATTGGCCTTTCCTCAGCTGACTTGATGAGGAACTACCCCAGATCCGCCTACAGGTAGAGGCAGTGGGTGCCTCGGAGTCGCGCCTCAATAGTTCATTATTATCTTGTTTACCTCGTTGGCCTGTTTATCTGTGGTGTCGCCCACGTCCCCTCAGTTAGCAGCTCGCTCTAAGATCGATATTTCGTTGAATTATATCTTGTCTCGTCTTATTAGAACATTTTAGCCACATTCTCACGTGATCTGCCAAGCAAGTCAAAATTTCGTCGCGTTAGAATTTCATGTCATCATGTAATTCAGTAATGTAATATTCAAAGTTATTTAGTAAATCAAAGATTTGTGAATGTAAAATTATCTTGTGAAAGTAGGTAAACCTCTATCTTCAGTAAAGGAAATTACCAACGGAATACCTCAAGGAAGTATTTACATGAGATGTTTTTTCGCCGTTGCTATTATCAAATATACTACCTAAAGCTATCAAAAACTTTTTTGATTTGTAGATGACCTAGTCATGTTTCTGTCCTTTAAAACCAACATTGAATGAAAACAATGCTACTGAATAGTGTAATGAATTATGTCCACGCAGTCAATTATGTATATTTATAATAATAGAATAGTCGAAATGCATTTTCAAAACCTAGGACACCAGCTCCTCCAGAGAGCCTATAGGGGCGCAAAACAAAGTTGTATACAAAATTTCAATATTCTTTTAAAAGCTAACTTGATTGGAAAGATTATATTAAGTGAGTTAGTGAAAAATTCCTGAATTTACTTCTTCCGCTGGGATTTTAAGAGGGGTCTAGAAAAAGCAAGTATTTTAAAATAGTACCCTAGTTTATTATGATCCATATTAGATTATAACTGCATTGTGTACTCCTTAGCTAATCTTAAACAGCTTTCCAATTTATAATCTGTCAACCATATGGTATTTGTCATGTAACGGGAACCTTCACTATTCAGTGCTATAATCTGTTTATGTGCAGATGCCGAGAAGACATCAAGTTTGGTGCTGATATAACGTGAGGCTATTATACTATTACACAAACCCAGCATAGAAACATATTTTTCAACCTAAAATCAATTAGATTAATATAATATATTAATATAACCAATATTATGTATATATCTTATATATAAGTAAATGAATATTATCATATATACTCCATTGAAATCTATATACCACATAAATTTCAATAGAAGAAATCCGGAGCATTTAAATAACAACCAATGAAATTAATTTCCCAGCATTGATCATACAACTATTCGTACTTAAAGCAGTATCGTAAGTCAACCAAAATCAGATAGGAGCTAATATTTTAAATGCCACATCAGGATGACGTAGCTCGAACTATAGGGAACAATTGAGAGGTGTAATAAATTAAAAAGTATTTAAAGTATAGAAAAACTTTAATATCAGTAACAGAAGAGAAGAGGTTATATCTAGATTGAGAATTGGACATACGTAACTCACACCTGGATTCCTAACCACAATGGATACACCTTTGGTGGAAAGAAACCTTCGAACGACATTGCTAGATAGTAACAAACTATTGGTATAATAATAGAATTTCGTAAAAATAAAGAATTTTTACAACTAAAGTTTAGAAATCAGAGTAATAAATTAATAATAAAACTAAAAATTCCTGATAGTTTAAAAGAAATTCGTACTGACCTAACCTGACTTATTTTATTTGTAAATCATTTAGTATATTATTCTACCTCATTTACGTCCAGTAAGACATTAGTAAAAAGAGTGTTAGTACCACATTTCTAAATATACTGTATTTTAAATCATCAACACAACAATGTATGTGTGAATAGGACACACATTATTCCAAACTAAGCATCTTCCTCACGTAAAACTCTGGAGGATCCATTTAATTGAGAAGATGGCTCCCAGCTCTTTTTTCTCAACCCCTTGATTGGTTTTAGAAAGTGATCGAAGCAGAGTGACAGCGTCATAGCTGCCGAAGCAGGACTTTAAAATTAAAGTATTGATTCTATTCAACACTTAAAAATCGAGCTTTGAAAGATCATATACGAAATAACGTTTCATGAAATATTATATAATAATTTATATAGTCATATATACCTCAAGATTATTAGGGCAGCTCATTTGATCATCAGTTTACTGAACCTACGTGTCTTAGGATAGGTAAAATAACATGAAATTTTACATCTGAACATAATGTTTTTCAGACGAATTTTGAAATATTTAATGAAAAGAAATTTTTTATTGATCTTTTTATTTTAATTTATATATTTTATAGTCTTGGTGAAATCAAAAACTGAATACAATGGTTGAATTAAAAGTTTATGTGATCTGAAAATATGAAAAATTTGTTAACCTATTGACAGTTTATCTCTAAACGGTCACGGGCAGAGTGTTAAGTACCAAACAGTCTATCCTGGGACAGTCACGGGAAGAGCGTCAAGTATCTAATGGTTTATCCCGGGACAGTCAAGGGAAGAGCGTCAAGTACCAAATGGTTTATCTCGGGACAGTCAAGGGAAGAGCGTCAAGTACCAAATGGTTTATCCCGGGACAGTCATGGGCAGAACGTCAAGTACCAAACGGTTTATCCCTTGACAGACACGGTCAGAGTGTTAAATAGCATTCAGCTCATCTCGTGCCTCGTTAAGGAAAGAGTAAGGCGTTTACACTGTTTAGCCTAACAAAGATATCTATGACTAGATTCTTTGGTCCCTCCGATTTCTAACATTATTTTAACTGAAGAAGGATACTTGATTTAGTTTTGAATTAAGATTTTCGTTGACTTAGAAACCGATCCTTCGAAATCCTTCAAACCAGATTTTCAGTGCTTAGTAAGTCTTAAAAATTGTTTTTGTGAATATTATTAAATTATATTTATGTTATCCAACATGGATAGCAGAGAAAAGGCGATATACCTTCTACTCCGACACCGCTCCGATTGAAAGAAAAACATTTTATTGATATTATTCCGCCAAATGCCCATAAAGCCAAACCACATAGATTTTTTGCAGTGTGCTGTTCGAAACAAATAAGAAAAAAAGTGAGGAAGGAAACAAGATACTACTGCTCGGATTGTGACTTGGCGTTACAGTCGGATGTTACTGCGATATCGCCGGACAGGCTCTATTAGCTGTTCGATGTCTATATAAGCGGACACACCCTTTCGAAATCCTTTTCGGTATTAGGGGACTTCGTTGGGATTACTGAGGAACAGCTATTGGAGAGGGTGAAATTATCAGCAATAGTTTGGCGCAAAGAATGGTGTGGAATAATGTAAGGGGTAGAATTGTGAGGGGAAAACGTAAAAGAGTGGAGCGGCACAACCTTGGGGTACGAGATCTGATGGGACAAGTTAAAACAGGGACCATAGTATATCGAAAATTAGGTTCTAACGGAGGAAAAGAGCTGCAGAGGTATGAGGGCCCATTTAGAGTAATTGTGATTAGAGAGCTTAATGTTGTTGTCACCATTGAGTGCTTAAAGGAACCAAAAAAATAAACGCACGGCCAATATCAAACAAAGCTTCCTACGACGGCAGGATATATATA
>NW_027110043.1:132489-161787 GCF_000696795.3 Halyomorpha halys | reverse complement strand
TATAATTCTTATTGTAATTTTTGATGTACCCCACTGATAATATTCACTTTGATGAGCCCATCGCCCTGAATTATTGTTTTATTGTTTATTAAGTTGATATGGAACAGTCTTAGTGATGGGGCACTCCCTTTGTTTGAGTTAGTCATACACTCTGACATTAACTCAAAATTTAAGCCTAACCTTAAAATATTTTTAGTTTTGACGTTTATTTATATTCAAATAACTCAACTTGACAAATTATTGCGGCTTGTAAAAAAAAAAAATTAAAAAAAAAGAAATTATTTTTGTAGCCTGAGATCTTATAAAGCTATTGTCATCATCCTTCGTTTAAAAGATCCTCTAACTATTTTCCTGATAAGTTCTATCTTAAAAATATTCCATTCGCTATGATACATATTTTGCTTTTCGAATATTTCTTACGTCTTTTTTTTTGTTTTTTTTTTTTAATGATAGATTTATTTATTGATAGATATTACAATCTGCCACACAGTTGTGGGCAATAGGTAATAGTGATGAATGATCTCTATACATACTAAAATAAAAAATAAAAATAAATAAATAAAATAAAACTCTCTGAAAATATATACAAACAAAATAATAAACAAGATGAACATAATCAAACTATATGTATGAAAAATAAATAAATAAAATAACATAATGGTAAAATAATATATACAATATTTACACAATCGACCTGAGAATCCCTGATCCCACTCTATCCCCCACGTGTGAGGGGTAGAGCAGAGCTCAAAAGATCCCAGAGCATCCCTCTCGCCGCATCACTGGTAATGACCCAGTGGAGGCTGAGCAAGTGCGCTAAAGCCGCAAATACTCAACTTGAGTGGAGAATCTGATTTCTTACGTCTATCATTAAGTTTGAAGCCACTCTCAATACAAAAATACGTTTTCTGTCGTCTTTTGTCGATTTATCTCTATAATAATATTTAAAACAGTCCCGCTGTTTTCTGGCAATTTATTGTCACCCGCAGCATGGCTTTCTTTTTTTTTTTTTTTTTGGCCGATCGTAAATATAATATAAATTTCGAGATTAATTAATTTCAGTGAAATCTAATCATTGACAATGTATAAAACTGTCATAAACAGAGTCGAACAAAAAGTAATCGCAACTACAATCAATATTACATTTTAATTACAAGATTTTAAAACTAGGAAATCAAAATGAATTTTTTACTTGTAATTTAAACTATTTGATGAACCACTGTAATTGTGAGAATGGTCCGAAAATATAATTATTAGTTGAACCAAAGTAATCATAATTAAATTAAAATTATAATAGAAATTGGAATTACGATTTGCCCTATAGTGGCCATATATATTAAATTTATACATATAGAAATTCGATTCTCAAAAACTATTTTTCAAAATTTATTTAATGGGACCATTATCCATCAAATCTTTACCTATATTAATATAAATTATAGCTAAACACACGTTTCATTAGAAAATGTCTTTCACAAAATTAAATAAAAATAGAAGTATGCCATCGTTTAAACCTAATGAGAATTAATTTAATTCAGTCAATTCATACAAGCAATAATGTTAAAAAAAAATTTTTTTGGCATTCACTTATAAACTTTATGTTCTTACACCCATAAGGTCCCACCTCACCCTTAAATGGGAGTATAATCACTTCAGGGTGAAATAGGCTTCTATATTTAGCTATCGAACGGGGCATGGGTCGGGTCATCTTCAATCAAGAACAGAGTGTACCCCCAGCATCTTTGGCAAATCCTTGGTTAATTAAACATATGGAACTGTTTATTAAAAATAGGCTTCCGTTCAGTTTAACAGTTCCACGATTCCAATCTCGCCGTTTTATCGGATCTAAGTAAGTTGAATAAGTCAGGCGATTTCAACATTACACTGATTTGTTCTATATATTTTTTTTATTATTAAATTTATAGTATAATGTTATTTTAACATGCTTCATTTATCCAGATTGATTGAGTGACTATTAAACTTTATGAGTGTTTGAGTATGGCTTTAGGTACAAATTATTAAGTAGACATACTATATCAGTAAAATTGATAGATCAACACTATCTGGTCTTTGAAAGCGTTTAGATTCCAGCAGTCGTTAAATCATTCGTTTTTTTTTCCTCGTTTTCTCTTTTGAACTCAATGGTGATTATTTCATGCCAATAGAAATATACATAGAATTAATTTTTGATTAGGGGTATATCCATAATATTTTATCGTTTTGAAATAATTTTATTAAAATGTACTCAAAATAGTAAACCTTCAAAGGTGTTGGAAAATTGTTGATGATACTATAGAGTTTATGATTTTCATGCTCATTGTAAGTGATTTGGGTTCCTCAGCTTTCGAAGATAGAACAGTTTGAAATTTAATGTACATAAAAATGAATTTTTAATTTCAACAAACGTTATCAAGTCTGCTATAGTTCATGAAGTAAAACACTTCTAAAATTCAGAAGTTTCGATTACAGGCTTTTTTAACACATGTGGTTTAAGTTTAGATTAAAATAAAAATACAATTTCCTGACTTTGGAATACAACCGGAAAAAAACCATTTCATTCAAAGAAAACAGTTTTTTTTTTTTTCAATCATTGATTAATATATCATAAACAGCCCTTTTGAATTATATATACCATCCTAAAGAAGATTACAATTCCTTAATTCTCAAGAGTTGTTAAACATAAAAAATGTTTTCTACTGTTCAAAATCAAGCAATTCTAGAGTTCTTATAGTGGAAGTAATAACTTCCATATTATAAAGTTAGATTTCTGTATTTTTTTGAATGCATAAAATCATTATTGCTCCTTACTTTGACACTAATAAAGTCATCCATCAGGACCTCAATGTTTCATAAATTGCCGAGTTGGCCAGAACCAGATACCAATCCTTGTTATTGTACGTGTTTGTAACATGTCATTTTATCATTAACAACAAGTTTGCTTGTCGTATATATTTCTATACAGTGGTAAATTATAAAAAAAAGTGTATAAACTGTGTGTCAATGAGTAAAGCACAATTTTTTTAATGTTTATCCTATTGACGACTGAAATTTGGATTTTAAATATCCAAGAAACAAACCCAAACAACACATCGCTGAATCAAAACCATCTTTTCATTTATTTACTCTTTTCTTGGTTCGATTCTTTCATTTTGTTGTATATTACTGAGTAAATTCCGAATATCAATTGTTCAAAATTAAAAAGAGGTATCCAGTCTTGCAGTATGTATTCATTAGTTTAAGAATACATTGGAAAATTAAATAACAGAAAAGCCCGAACCCGATATTATTCCTTCCATAATAAACCACCCAAACCCACTCGTTTCTAACCTTGCTTCCTCTTCCATTCCTGGCAATCCTCCGAGGCGCCTGAAAAGAAGATGGCCTCGTGACCTTATATTGTAAACTGTTTTTAGAGTTCTACTACTGGGTAGTTTCTCTACATCCTGTATCATATCATTATGTCATTATGATCAAATTTACTGGTTGTATTTTTTAATACAGTTGTAAATATCAATAAATAAATAAAATTAAAAAAAAATAAAATAACAGAAATATTAATATTGAATAAATGTGTTTAAATTTTTTTGTGTTGTTAATTTCTTTCATAGGTACAAAAGTGTTAATAGTTTTAATGTTATTTCTTACCATTACAACCTAAGGTATATTATACCATATTTTTATTAAATTACAGCTTCTAATATTAAAATTAATTTATGTATTATAAAGTTACATTTATTTATATTAGCATGCAATGAAGGTGATCATTAATCGTTTTAAATAGTGTATTACCTGAGGTTTCAGAATAAAAATCATCGTTATGTTTTAATGATAATTTTTTTTTATTTATTTTAATAATTTTTTAATCTGTTGATCTAGTTTTTAAACGTTCGAGCTAATTATTGTATAATTCCTTAGGTTCAGTTCAATATTGATAACTATTAGGGAAATATAATTCACAAACAAAATTTTAAACATATATTTTTTAAATTATCGTCATTTAATATTTTTATTAATTTAATGGAAAAAGGTCTAGTTTAAGTGTGAACGGGAATAAAGAAGTAATATAGGAAACCTGGCAAATATATTCATCCCCACAAAATGCAGAATCATCCACATACAGAAACGTGGAAGATCGAAGTGGAAGGGATATTGTCTAAAAGACGACTTTGAATTTCTTGGAAAAATATTTGTTCAAGAAGTTTACATGGGAAGGGATCTAAAGAATACTAAAGAAGAAACAAAAAATTGACTATATCTTCCAAGAAACCTCAAACTACTATATAGTAAAAGAGACTTTGATGATAATGACGTAATTTATATGATCTCACATAATACATAAGTTAACAAACTTATGATGGGATATTGTAAGGCATTTCGTTGCCATTTATCGGCCACCTGTTGTCCTAAGGCTGAGGAATCCTGAACGCCTTTGTTCCGTCTAATCACAGGTTTCCTGATCAGTTGGAACATGTATTGTAAATTATCTATAAAACACCAATGATACATTTTGTACATGTTAGCTATATTTATTTGCTATTGAAAATTTACAAAAGGTTTGTTGTTATATTGTTTTGTTTCTCTTTTGTAAAATCTTATTGAATAGTTTATTTCAATATTTAGAATTTATTCAATCCAATTACAAGCTCACTAACAGGGTTGAGGAAGGGGCTATTAGAATATTTCTTGTAAAGGGCCTTCGGTGTTCAGAAGTTTTTACGAAGTTGGAGGAGGAGATAACAAAAGTTAGAGGAAGACTAAGCCAACTATGAAAAGGCTGATAATATAGCAGCCTCGATAATTGCACATTTCACAAGTTATGAAGTCTGCATCAGCAAACTTAAACAAAGCGCCCTCATGCGGAGTTCACCCGTTCATTATCAACTTGTCAGGCAGATTTAACCGGAATAATAAGCATTGTTGTAAAACCTGTAACAGTATTATATTACAATTGTTTTTGAAGATTACAAACGAACGTATTATTTACAGGTGCTACTGAGATGGGTCAATTCATTATTATTGGTTATTTCCAGTATCAATTTTTCTTAAAATAAAATGTATTTTTGATATTTTAGAAACAAAAATGTATTTAAGTAGTTTCCTTTTCGATCACAATAACCGATCATTGAGGTTCTTGACTACTGTAGGAAATAAGATGTATGAAAGTAACCAAAAATATTTAGTGTGGGATAAAATCAGGAAAATTCACAAAAAGTATACAGCAACCCAAATACAGCAACCCGAACCGATACACACTACACTGTGACGGAAAACTGGCCTATGGAACACTATTTAAAAATCTTTAACCCACCCTCCATTCGTTTAGAAGATACAGAAGATAAGGAACCCATAGATATCCCTATATATCACCACTCCGAAGACCCAGAAGAAAAATATAACTCCTTTCTCTATGTGGAAACTTAAATCGATTCTCCGAAATCTCAAAGGATCATCACCCAGCCCCGCGACATCTATTATGCAATAATTCAGCACCTTCCACAAAACTGATTAAACTGGCTTCTCAAATTCTTTAACCATGTGTGGAAAACTGGTGAATTTCCTAATGTCTGGCGACAATCAGTAGTAGTTCTAATCCCAAAAGCAGACTAAGACAAGCGCCAAACGGACAGTTACCACCCGATATTTCTAACAAGTTGCCTCTGCAAAATGATGGAATCAATGGTTAACAACTGTTTAGTATGAATCCTAGAAAGATATGATATTCTCCATAGCTTCCAATGCGGGATTCACTGAGGGAAATCCACTATCGACCACTTAGTTCAACTGGAAGCTCAACTACACAATACTTTAATTGAAAGGCAGCAAGCAATCGTAATTTTCTTCGACAAGGTTAAAGCATTACACTGTGCAAGCAAAAATATTATTATAAAAAAAATACTGGTAACCTTAAATTTTATGGGTAATATCTTTACTTTCATCAATAAGTTACTTATCCCTGCGGATATTCAGAATAAGAATAGGAAATCATTTCTCTGGTAATTTACGAAAAAAAAAAATGGAATAACGCAAGGATGTGTTCTCAGTATAACTCTGTTTGCCCAGGCCATTAATGATTTAGGAAGAGACATGCCCAGAGGAATAAAGGTGATACTCTATGTGGGCAATCTAGCTATTATGTACCGCTCAAACGACATAATCCAAATGAAAAACAAACTTCAAGAAGCTTTTGATCAATAAGAACTGGTCAAATAGCTCAGGTCTTACCTTCTCAAACGAAAAACTAAAGGTCTGCATTTCAGCAGAAAAAGACGAACCAGAACTCTAGGGTATTTTCCGTTACCGTGTGACGAATAATATGGATTTTTAGGCCTGATATTCGATACCCAGCTTTTTTGGAGCCACCATATCGATACACATAGAAACAGATGCATAGAAGAAGTAGCGATCATCCGACTCAGATTAGGACATACCCAAATGACACAACTCCATCTCATAACAGGAGAGCCCCTCCAAAATGTTCGAAATGTTATGGTAATCTGACCATCAAACACATTTTTGAAGATTGCAATCACTACAAATTAACTCTGAACCAGCTAGGGATACCAATAAATATTCCAATGCCGTAAATTCATCCATAAGACTAACTTAATAATCTTAACTTTAATTATTATAATTATCTATGTATCTTGCTTTATTTTTAAAATTGGAATAGCCATTTATCTACTTTTCATCGTCCTTTCACCACTATCACTATTATCTATTATTAAACAAATAATATTTCAAATCTCACTGAAGTGAGTCCAACTGGGGCGGACCAGCGGGTATGACTCTGGAACAATTATACCTTACTACAACGAACAACTAACGGGCATTGATGACCAGGCTGTTAAACGCCCTATCAAGACAAAAAACAAACAGTAACCAAAAATTAGTCGCGATCTCGGAACAAAATAGTGGATGATATTGCTGAGTTATGATTTTTATTCTGAAGTAATATTTGACTTTTCAAAATTGAAATCAAATTAAGACCAGTAGTCTCGGAAAAACTCTGTGAACGTTGAGCGACGTTATTCATTTGATGAAGGATCGGAGTAGACTTGATTTTGACTTTTTATTAAAGCTTAGTGATAAAATTTTTAGAAAACTCTAGTGGAATACCATTGGAACTCTTAATCACGTGACTACTTCAAGTAATTAATTAGGCACTTTCCATTGCTAATTCATAAGGGTTGGGGAATAATGGTTAAAAAAATATCTATTGTTATTAACACGTCTACACCCACGAAATTAATAGAGAACCTTGTAAAAATGAACAAGTGGTATCTTCAGGTAGGCAGATTCTTACTGTGCTGCCGGGTAATTTAAGAGCTCAAAATATATTTGCATTCTTCTAATGGTAGACATTTTGGATGATGTTTGTAAATATGGTGAAAAATCATAGCAGACATAAACCAGGAAAAGTAGATTCTCTTGCACAGAAAGACGATTTGATAACTTTGAAAAAAGTTGGATCTCCATAAAATTGACTGGAAGAAGTAAGCAATTTGAGAACTGCGGGTGGCGCCGGTTCGAATCCGGCTTAGGGGGAGGACTTTATTAATTTTGGCGGTCCCATAAAAAGAAAAATTGGACCCTCTACCATGGTCAGAACAGGTTGTTTACATTTAGCAACCCCTCCCCCCCCCCCTGCATCTTCGTATGTCCGAAATAAATAGGAAGGGAGTCATAAATATAATAATAATAATAAAATAAAATGCTTGAACACTTTTAGAAGAGAGAAATGGTGTAAAATAAATTATATTTTTTTTGCTAATTTTACATGGACCTCTAATTAATAGGCAATGTTGAAGACTGATATCTGCATTGGGGTTAGAAATACCTCCTATATACATATACCTCCCAAAGGTACACTCACAATTTACTCCTATAGTTAATATACTGTACAGTTTTTATATTAAAGAACGTTTTTACTATAAATTGGTATGATAAAAAGATGATGGTTGGTGGTTAAAAATTTATAGTACAAATATATCTATATTATTAATAAATATTGTTACCGATTTGTAGATAACGGATTTCGGAATGTTGTACGCTATGAGAGATCTTACGAGAATAAACTGATAGTATTGTATTATCAAATATATAAAATTTATATTTTTGGTAGACTAATGTACATCGAGAAATATAGCGTAATCTAAGTCTTAAATGTTTTAGATTTTTATTTTCATGAGTGAATATTTTCTAATAATAATGAATTTATCTGAAAAGAACTATCATATAAAATATAAGAGCGATAAACAGTGATTGAAGAAATTTTATTACCTACACTTTAGAATTTCTTATAAAGTACAATTGATTTAGAATAGCTCTCATGAATGTCCAATGACCTGAAATCATTAAACCTTTCAGTTTAGAAATAATTCTATTTCGAGGCGCTTTCGAAGTGTACCGATAAACTGAGTTATAAAAGGACCAACGCGTTTGAATTTTATAGTTAGTTTTAATTTAACACAATTAAAAACGTCTGCTACTTCGTGGAATATGCTCGGAAATTTTCATCATCATAGACAGGCACATTTATACACCCATAAACAATTTCACTATCTATATTAATTTTTTCTATAATCATCATAAGGGATGATAATTATTTTTTTAAATGTACAATATTTTTGTTTTTCAGTTTAGTGTATAGATAAATAAATCTGAATATGAACAGCATAAATTTTCTCAATTAAGTCCACACACACACTCCTATAATTTTTTGTTAAGTGAATACAGTTTTCATGCAAATTATGTTATATTTAATAATTTTTTTTATTGAGAACTTCTTTAATGACTTTAAGGAGCCGTGAAGTTTTCGAGTTATTCGAATAACTATATTCTTAGGTTTTAGAAATACTCTGAGTCCTATATATTTTTTTTGTTTTATTACACGCCTTCAGTATAAGAGAATTCTATATTAAAATCGATAACATCACAACCAGAGATCATACCTAAAAGTCAACAGCCTTTTAACTCTCCTGAGAATAATTGCCCAGTCTGTCATGTTATCGATAAAGATAATGATACAAATATATCGGCCTCAACAATGGTATAGTATTAACCTTTTCATCGGTAAGTAGAAGTATAAGGGAAAATGTTAGCTTAGTAACAATATCCATGGAATAATGTTACTGTCGTATACGTTTCTGAGAGCCTAGAAAGGTTCTGTCTAATGAACTTCATGAATGAATAAATTAATGAATGAAACAATAATTTTATTCTGGGACATATGTCCACTAAATTCATGGTTCATACATTATGTTTTTTTTTAGCAAGGATTTGCAAGTTTCCAGTAAGTAAAATGAAATTACATTGGGATATTGGCTTAACTATTGTTTATAATGTTAATCAATGTATGTCTATTTATTTGATTACAATAAGTGAAGGAATAGGTATTGTATAAAGGAAAGAATGGATGAAGATGGGAAGAGAATTCCAGAAGGACGTTGCACGTATGATGAAGGATTTGCTGAACAAGGCGGTACTATAGGAGGACATGTATAAATCAATCGGTTGGGATTTGGTGTTTAATGAGTGGACGAACGAACGACGAGGAGTGAGGAGATCAACGATATAGATAGGTTTTTGGTTTTAAGAACCTGGAATAGGAAAACACCAAGGAGGTTGGGTAGAGCCACTTTAACTCGGTATACCAGCAGGAGACTTGTGAGCGCCTTGAAAACCCAAAGATAAATCTTACAAATCAGTTCATGAGTCTCAACTCTAGTCCTGCAGATAGCCCTCCATACACCAAGGATCCGTAGTCAAAGTGGGAAAAGAAGAGAGAGAATACTAGGAGCTGACGGGTGTTCTGAGGAATGGAATTACGGAATCTTAGGAATTGTTGACACAAATAATAATCAGTTATATGTTTAATAAATTAATACAGTTATGGATTTACGTGTTATTTGTTAAATGTGATTGTTCCACGAGAGGTATTGGTCGAAGGTGACTCCGTGGTTTTTTATTGTAGGAAAGAAATGATATCATAGTACCGAAAAACTAAGTTGTTTCTTAACTCATATCAATTTAAAAGATATTTATTCTTTGTTGTCTATTATTTTTTGATGAATTCTTTTTATATAATGGCTTAAATAAAAATAAATCTCTCTAAACTCAATTGAAATCCACTAAATATTAAATTATGATGAGGAGTAATGAGCATGAATGCACCTTTTTTTAAAATTTTATTTATATTGTTTGTAGATTTCGAATAAACAGAAATATAAACGCTCCGAAATAACCTTATCCAATAATTTCCTTGGATTATGAATTTCGTCAAAATCATCTGTCCTCATCCTGACTGTGAAACTATTGACACTTCGCTTCTAATTGAATGCCATTGTGCCCGACTCCATTTGGGATGATAATTTATTCAATGTTTATGGAACAACCGAGGATCTAGGCTGAGTTCTGCCTCCAGTGAGCGGACTAATATTGTCCCAAATCTATCCAGGATATTCTTAGCCATTACCTTTGAAAAACAAATTAGGAAATTTCTTTTTAGCTTTCTTCCACAGCTCTTGGGGATTGATCTATGACCTGTCACAATGACAAATAAAGTTGAATATCTTCCAAGTTCCGAAAGTTCTCTCGAGTGCCCACGGCAATGAGTTTTTCTCCTCAGTGAAACTCCAACAAACTTTAATTACCGCAAAGAATGAGGAATGTCCTTTTCAAACTATTCGACATTGCCTCTTAATTAAATTTAATGAGTAACTAAGCTCCTGTGTCATTCATTATACAAAAGGTCGTAAATTGTTTCTAATTATTAACCAAGTCCTTCAATTCTACTTAATGTATAGTTATTTTGTAATTAGTTTCATCTAGTCTGGCACTTACCATTTCGAATGCAATCCGTTCCATCGCAAATTCATGTTCATCCGTTCCTTCCCCAATATAAATTTTCGATTACGCTGTTTCATATAATTCATTTTTTTTTCTTTCAATGGGAGAATAGATTGCTAGAATAAGCCCGTCATAAAATATTTCATCTAAATTAAATTTATTTTTCATTAGTATAAATAGTGGTAACGAACGAGAAAGTCAATTACTGACATATTACAAAAAGTTATAGTGAAAATAATACATACTTAGCATAAAGTTTGTAACGTTAACAACTTTGTGCTTAGTATTACTAGCTGTTAGCAATATACTGTCTTAGGTGACGTGGATTTAAACTGATTAAAATGAATATTTAAACATTAGTGGATTAAAAATAATTGTTAATTCACCAAGAAGCTGCTTAAAAATTCCTATAATTAATTTGTGAGTAATTTTAATTATAACGTGTTAAGGAGTTTATTACGCCTAACCAAATAACTTCATACAGCAGGTCTTAATAAATCAATTTCGTTCGAAACGTATTTTATTTTTACTTATACTTACTTGTATATGGAATATATAGTAAGAGAAAGTATCACCATCGTTAAAGATATTTGAAAAATTGTTTAATAGAAACCCATTTTTACATTCCACAACAACTACACAAGGTCACAGATTTCATCTCATCTGCTCTTGAACTGAAGCAATACGCTTCTGTAGTATTTCTTGATGTGACTCAGGCGTTTGATGTGTTATGGTACCAACGCTTTCATTTTTAACTAAAGCCAACTCTCCCAAGAAACTATTATTTAGTTCTACAATAACTTCTTCATGACTGTTTCTTTTCTGTCCGACAAAGCTCAGCGAATTCATCAATGAAAACAATATCTGCAGGAGACTTTGAAGGTTCTAAAATGGCAAAATACAAAATACTAACTACGTATGCCGACGGCACTACTATCGTCACGAAAAATATAAAGCCTTTACATAATGCCACACTAATACTACAACGTAGTCTAGACAACTTACAGACCTGCTGTATATAATGTAAAATGCAGATTAACCACGACCAATCAATTATCACATTTACTCTATTACACAATATATGCCCTTCAGTTTATAAAGACAACCATCCTATACCACACTTAGGATTTACTTATGACAGAAGGTTGATGTAGGGCCAATACGTTAAGACAAAAATTAAACGCTAAATTTCCGACTGTGACAAATATATATTTCATATTACACAGACTTTTTAAATTATCCCTCTGGTAGAAACTTAACGTATACAATTATTTACTTAAGCACACATGGAATTACGCCTGCCAAATTGATGAACAGGTTAAAAAGACAGATTAAAAAAGTATGAATCTTTCAATCGTAATTTTTAAGGTTGGTAACAAACTCACCACTCTATGTTTCAAACGAGACCATTCACATCAACTGTAACGAACCACTTTCATATGACTTCTCAATGGTTTCAGAATAAATTACGTGAACAATTTATTACATTGGTACGACAGATGGTGACAAATGACATCCATGATGTAACTCGGCGTAGACTGAAGAGGAGTTGGATGAGGGACCTCCTAGTCTAATGGTCATTAATAGCTGTTATTATCATTAGCTAGATGTTATTATTAATAAATAATTTTATAAGACCTTAATACCGAGTTTTTAAAAAAACTTCCTTTAAAGTATCTGATTTCAAATAATTACCATCTCTAATTGTCAGCAGTAATAGATGAATATGAACTAGAAATGATTTCGATAATTAACTAAAGCAGAAAAGGAAGAAATGTGGAAAACAAATTTCTAGATATTAGAGTAGTAATATAGAGAGGTATAACTAACTTTCAGAAATAAAAAATTAAGAACATTTAACGACTGTTATTGATAATTAATTTCTTTGTGGGCCTATGTCTTTTATGATAATGGTAATTACTTATTTCACTTTCCAATATATGAACGAATTAATTTTAAATTAACAGAGGATTTTAAGTCAAAGGTATTGAACAGCCACCTATCAAGATATCCTCTTTATATATAATAATATATAATTCGTTGTTTCCCCAGTGGAGTAGTCCCTCCCCATTCTCTGTATCCCTCGGGCAGAGGGTCGTGGGCCAATATTGTAACCCCACCCCCCTTCAACGGACCCAAACCACTCCCTTATAATTCTATTTGGTAAAGAAAGAACATTATATGTATGTATATATATTTTTAATTATTCTTTATTTATTGTATTAGTTTTTCATAAATAAATAGGAGTTAGAAAAAAAAATATCATTGACTTTTGTTCTGAAACAACCAGCATTCTATCACATTTTGATCTGTAATCAATTCATTGATTGGTTTATCACAACGATATCCCACGTATAGTTAGTCCTTTTAAATATCTTTGATAAAAAATCTGTTCTATATTGATCAAGGAAAATTGAATGAAGTGAAAGACAAATATGACGCGAGATTGGCTCTATCAGAAGAGGTAACTTAGTTTTATTTCATTAATTTAATGAGCGGTTCTTTTATTGATGGGAAGAGAATCTGGCTTACAGTAATACTTTCCGATATCGAAACAAATATCCAGAACACTCTCTTATATTAAATGAAATTCTCATCTCACTCCCATCCCTTGTCAAGAGCTGACCACATTATTTGAGAAGACGAACTGTTTGTTTCACCAGTTTTCCTTGTCAAATATTTCATTTTAATTTAGTTGATTGAATTTATTGTACACTTTGACTTTTTGATTAATTTGTTCTAAGCAATTATTTAATAGAATAAAAGTTACAAGAAAGAAATAAATATTAAAAACATATGCTGTGTCTTTTATTGCCCTGCTACATTGATTGACTGGAACAACTATGGAATGTTTTAATTTTCTTATTTAAGCTATTGACAATTTAGTAACACTGTCAACTTATATTGTGAATAATATGAGTGATGTTCTGAGAAGATGGACAATAGAAGACCACTGTAACGATTTATCTAGTTTTGTAGTGCTTATTCCTTTTTCTGATAAGAGAGTACTAATAAATATTTAACAGAAAAGAAAATTACCATGACCGGGATGATAACGATTAGTAACTACCTTTGCAAAACCATATATTTTAGAAATATTAATATCTAACATACTAAGTGGTAAAAGGTAATGAAGAGTGACGGAAAAGGGCATAAATTGGAGCTCTATTAAAACTCAATCCGGTGGACGCACGCGCATTATAGTTTATACCCAACCAGAATGATCGTGTGGAATTTGAAAGATGTTTACAGCGATCGATCTGGCTAGTTCCTATTCCATAAGACTAGGATGTAAACGGTTGTATTATCTTTTTTTTTAAATTGAAGGGCTTGCTGCAAAAAGAAGGTTGCTCCATTCTATTTCTGTTTGTTAGTTATAAACACTATTTTGTGCTAACAAAAAAAATCCTTTTATGTGATACAAGAAGGAATATATACTCTTTGATTATGTAAACCTCATCATTGAAAGTAAGCAACAAAAATATTTTTAGATAACTTAAAATTTAAATTTTTAAAGATTTTTTTGTTTCCAAAAAACTGGAAAAATTAGAGCTACCTCTTTTGTTTGCAGAAAACCCTTCAATTGTTGTCTTATTGGCAAGAAAAATGGTATTCGTTTATCACATCCCAAGGTAACCTTTAATACGAAGGTGTCTTAGGTCTTGAAATGAAAAAAAAACAAAATTATATGTGAATTATTTTATTTATGTTCATAATATAGCACTCCCAATGCAGTTCGAACATAACTCAAAATTTTAACCTTGGAGAAAATGGGTTTCAAAGATTTTTATTTTAGATATATGTAGACTCATTTATAATCAACAACGTACTATAGCATTTCAAAATTATAAAAACATATAAAAGTAAAGTATTTAAAATCTATTAAAACATAAAGTTAATTTTTTTTATTATTGGATCGAGAGTATTTAGGCATAATTATTCAATAAATTATGATACCCTTGAAAATGTTTCTTATTAAAATTATTTAAATATTATTTTATAGTTTTATAAGATTAGCATAATTTATTATTATACGTTTACTATAGTAATTTTTTATTTATTTATAATTCTACTTTAGGTTTTGTAGTTGATGAACGTATATTACCCAAATACATTCTAAACTTAGACAACGTAACACGTACTCTCTTCCTGTACACTTTTGTAAGTACTGGGCTATCCACATTATCATCAGACAGAACATCCAACGAACGCCCACGCGAACAACGCTCGTAATATCTATGTTATGTGCAATTTTTCGTTTGAATGTTTTGTATTTTTTTGGTATAAAAAAAAAATCATGCATTATTTGCATCTTAGAGGCAATATACGTGAAATATTGTGTTTTTTAAAGTACATAAGTTCTCTCACTGTTGGCCAAGGACGTAGTTAACTATAAACAAAGAAAAATAAACAATCTTTGTAGTAAAACCTAGGAAAGGCTCTACTTCGGGTTAGTACTTTGTTAATTTTTAGTAAGAAAGTACAGTTTCTAAACCAACGGTTTTGATTTTTTCAGAGGAAATTGTTTAAAATGTCCTTTTATAAAAGCAGTTTGAACGGTTGTTTTCCTGGAATTGAAGTACACATTTTTTTTTTCAAAATCATGTTCCTATCCTCACACTAGGACAAGAAAATAGTTTATCTATACGTTTCGGCAAAACAAAAGTAGTTCAATAAATATATATCGTAAGGCTAATTTGTTAAAAACGGGCTTAGAGCTCTTCACCTTAGACTCATTGATATGTATATTAATTTTTTTTTGTCGTTACAATAATTTAAAGAAATGAAGGAAACTTAAGGGAATGAGTGCTTCTTTATTATGATGTCATTTTATTTATGTAAATCTGAATCCGCTTCAAATGTCACAATAATAAATGTAAAAAGTTTATAAAAGAGGAAGTGAATGCAAAATAATATAGGGATATTGAAAATCACTAGAGAACATGAATATTGGCATAAATTAGCGACTGTTGTCTGATTAAAGGGTGCAGGGCCTTTGTAAAGATAGTAACTTGTAATTAGTTCGCCGGTATAGGGATATGCAAATCCTCAGTATCTGCATATAGCGGAAGGTCCCAATAGTATGGTTATCATATTAGGTATGTTTTACAAATATTTCTTCTGAAATAACGGTTATAAGAATACAAGAAAAAATATCTATTGCTATCACGTTTGCAAACCATTCTTTGTCATCCAATTTCTCGGTGCTCTACCATGGCAAGTAACATTCCATTCCTTTCAATGGAATCATGTCTTTAAATAGTGTTTCTTCCCTACTGAAACAAGATTCCTAAAAAAAAAAAAAAAATTGTATCGAAGGTAGATAAAAACAAGTTGCATTTTCTTGTCGGCGTATTGAACATAAATAAATGAATTATATAAAAAATAAAAATACATTAATTTCAAATATCACTTTAATTGATAGTTAATGTAAACATAAAAATATATGATGAATTTAGATTGTTATTAGATATTTTAATTTTGATTAAAATATAAACATTTCCTTTTCCAATTCCTTCTTTAGTAAAAGTTTGGTACTAAACCTCACGCGTTAATGAATGACAGATGGCAAAAATAATTCTTAATTTCATAAAAGTGCGATACCTCGGATTCATTTTGGACAAAAGACTCACCTGGAACCAACATACTAGACTCAAAAGACAAGAACTCAATAGACGATTCAGGCAACTTTACCGACTGCTCAGCTGGACCTCTCATCTATCACTAGAAAACAAACTACTAATTTATAAGACTATACTCCGACCTATCTGGACCTACGGACTTAAACTTTGGGGAACAGCTAAACAGTCGAACATCAAACGTATTCAATCCTTTCAATCCAAAATCCTTAGAACCATAGTTAATGCACCCTAATATGTTTCCAACAGAACACTACACCAAAATTCTCAAAATTCCATATAAACCTTTCCAACCATCCTAATCCTTTGGTTCAAACCTTATCTAGTTCCACCCATCCCTACAGCCCACCTAGAAGGTTGAAACGGCAGTGGCCAAGAGACTTATTAAAATAAAAATGGACCATTGGAGTTCTGGCAATGATCAGATTACCCACTCAAGGTGGGTGTTTGCGGCTTTAGCGCACTTGCTCAGCCTCCACTGACTCACTACTAGTGATGCGGTGAGAGGGATGCGCTGGAATCTTTTGAGCTCTACATATATAACAACAAATAAACAAAGCATGCGCCATCAACGCAAAACGAAAGTGCTACAATACAAACAAAAATATAACTAAATTGCGGAAAAATATTGTCTTACTATGTCTGTGTCCATTCACTATTATGAATAAAGAGGAATCTTATGGATGTCATTCGCTGTTATACCCCTGACCGTTTAATTGCCCCATCAATGGGCTAAGCTGTGTTTTTTCACTTGAATAGGTGTATATCCTATAAACTTTCATTGAAACAGAGCTAAAAAAACTATTTTCTCAACGGAAATGATTTTTGAAATATTAAACCAAATTTAAATATACTATTAATCAAAAAATGTCCAATAATTTTGATGGACCTTGCCGAAGGTCGGTGGAATATTTCTTGATCTTCCCACTTTTCCCTAATATTTTTTGTAGCTGACTTCACTAAATAGCATTTATAAGCTATTTTGAGTAAAATAATCTTACTTGACAAATGCTTTATCACAATTTTTGCATTTTGATGAAGTTTCTCAAGTTTTAAAACTTCCCAATGATTTGAAGAATGACCCTACTCGTAACGATGAACTTGCAATAAGATTCTATAAATGACATAGTCACAATACTAATGATAGGTAACGCTAGAAGAAAGCCGAAGAAGTGCTGGATGAGAGACTAGCTCTAACTTCATTACTCCAGGATGTGCCGCTGATTACTGTTCCTTCAAGCTTCTTGATTAATATCCTTCAATTATGTTTCATTTAATTGATTGGTTGTCAATACAATAATTGACAGGTGTAAAGGGAAATTTCCGGTTACAAAAAAAAACTTATAAAAAGGAATATGGTCCGGTTGCCGAAAATATAAAAAAAAAACTCAAATAGTAATTAAACTATTTAACTATTGTCGTTGTTGTGAGAACTCCTAAATATTCTTATCCAAGATATTGATTGTTTGGAAAGAATTAGATCACGTAAAAGTTTCTTGAGTGAGAAGTTTCTTGAGTTCCTAATATAATACTCTCAAGTTGTGGTGGCATGGGCCAAATATATTATTATTATCTTATTTAGAGGAGTATTATCTCTAATTGGATCACAGAAGCTAAACTTTGAGGGAATAATTTAGCTCTAAATTTTTTAGTCATAATTGATTTGTAACTTTCATGAAATATTTGTTTAGAACTTGATATGCCTCACTTTTACCTTACGTACAGTTAATATGTTTGAAATTCATAAATAATTAATTTTAGCTTATTCGCGTTACTTTAAGTCACATTAATCAGTATTTACACGATGGTATATTTTTAATATTGAATCCCCGTTCCAATAATCCACTAGCGTCAGACAACCACGTAACAACCTTCAATGGACCCTTCACCTAACCTTATAATGCCAAAAAGCAATCCAAGGTATCATTAACACCCAGATATACATATAGCATACCTCCTATATGTATGTTCCAAATATTCAATAACATCATTACAGGAGGGTATGAAAAAAAAAAAAATATATTGAATTCATTCTTATCAAATATCAAGTCAGCCTTATTAAAATAAAATGCTATCATTTGAGATTTGTATCAAAAATGATGGAACAATTATTTTAGTATAGCTACACTCTCTAAAATGAAATTTAGGATTAATAAAGAAATGAAAAACCATCTTAATTTAGTTCTTGAGGTTCTACAATGCTTTCATTGCCGAAATATTGTATTTTTCTGTATCTTCATGTGTTAGGCATCTCATTCAAAATTATAACTAATTTTAGTGATATTATTACACTCCCTCCTGCGGGATGCATTTGAGGTTGCAACAACAATTGCATACAGTCGGTATTCTTATGTACACTTAATGCATGAGATTTGTCTTATTACATACAATTTTTTTTGTAAAATCAGATAAATCTAAATATATAAGAATAAAATATTAAAATTATTATTTAAAAATTGTAAAATAAGATAAAAAAAAATTATTATGTTATATATAAAATATCATTTCATATATTTCCCACACAAATAATATTTTCAATCACATACAGATTCATTAACGACCTAATGCAATAAAAATGCAACCATTGCATTTTCGCTTCTGAATTATTAAATTTTTTAATCATTACATTTTGGAAAAGATATCTTTGAATAACAGTCCTTTTGAAATCACAATAAGCCCTTGTAGAATTTTTATCGTTTGACGTTAATTCTGACAGGAAGCTTTAAGACCTAAGTAAAAATATGAAAAGCGTTAGTAAAAAGTATAAAGAGCAGATTTAAAGATCAAAATTTAAAATAAAAATGAATCAAATTTTAAAATTAATATTTACGAAATTATAAAAAAAACTGTTAAAAAATGTAATAATAAAATAATATTTTCCACAAAATCTTCACCTACAAGCAAATTTTTCATTATCTAATGCATCTGATTTCACATTCTCGATTTTGAAACATTTGGTATCGATTATGCTGTTATTCGGGCTGTCCCGTTCCGAAATGAGATGATTTGAACAACAGTCCAGACAAACAAAAGTCTTTTTCCCCAGTTCCTATTTTATGGCAGGAAGCGCCAAATCTAAACATGAAAAAGAGGACATCGTTATTTTTCTCTTATAACATCCAGTTTAGGGATGTTAATTTATTTTTATAGTTATGAAGACAAGTCAATTTTTTCTTCTCTTAATTTATACGTTCAACGTTATGGAATGGATTAGTTCTGTACTAATTCGAAACAACAGCAATAATTCTATTTACATCCCATAACACAATATTAAAATCTTTAGTGGTTCTTATCGTTTCTCAGCTTTTTATGTGATTCAGCTTTTTATGAGTAAGAATGAAAACATTTATCGATTAAGGATTAGAATTATTTCCTCTGCATAGTTCGAAGTCTTCCAAACTCACATACCTCTTTTGAAGATATAGCTTAGCTTAACCTGTTTTTTTTGTTTAATATTAAAAAAACACAAGAACTACCTATCAGTTTAATCTTAATTCTTAAGAATATTCACTTTTCTTTTAAAAACAAACAAAATTATAATAAATAAAGTTTGCTTTTCCTACAATTAATAATTGTAATTTAATCTGTCAAATTCAATAAATTATGATATTTAATGTGAAAATTAATTTATTTTTAGGAAACAGTTATATATTGGAATGTATAATTTTAAAATAATATACAAATTGTACTAATATTTTAAAGCAATATTCTCATATTAAACGGCGCGTAAGCATACTAAGCCGGTATAACTGATGGAAATTGCGGGTTCAGTAGCTTGGTAAGTTTTCAGGTCTAGCAGTAAGTAAAATTCCTTTCTGTTTCCATAGGGTTTTTACAGTGCCGTATAAATGATGTTTAGATACGAACTCCCAATGTTAATGTATTTTTATTTTAAAGTAAAAGTGACTTTTACAGATGGAAATCAACGTTCGATTCCCGTTATATTTCTGTATAATAACATTATATTATATACTTCAGGTTATATTTGCTAATAATAATTAAGATACATAAATAAATAAATAATAAAAAATAATAGTAAGATATATTATAGTACAGTATCTTCTTTTTTTCGTTTACACTGTATATCTAATAAAGTAATTATTACAATTAAATTAAAAATTAAGTTCGACATAATTATTAGGCCATGTTAATGCACAAAGAGAACCAAATGCAGCTAATGCAGCTCATGCAGCCACAGTATTTACCGTGAATTGCTAACCAGGGAAATTAATGGTCAATCCCGCATCACGTTGGTTACCGATACATGTAAATGTGAAGCAGCATCATTCACATGCTTGCATACACCTAAATCAACAGCAACTGCTGCAGAAGTGCTTGTATTAACTGTAGACTGTCCTATGTCAATAATCAGGGAGTTTGGTATAATTTGAGTAATATTAACTCATTCTATCATTTATTAAAATAGTGATGTAAGGTTTAAAGACGAATCATCTGTTAATAAGAATTAGTGTTACTAACTGGTATAGATTTCGTATTTAACTGGTATAGATTATGTTCGCATACCTCTTAATAGAATAAAATAATGCGTAGTGTAAAATATTAAAGTGTTTTTATTTTGACAATAGACTGTTTATATCATTAAAAAAAAGTCATTGAATATAATCAATATTAAAACTTTTATGACAAGTATTGATGACCCAAAGGTTTTACGCAAAACTTACAAACATCATTAATGATCACACATAATAAAATTAGGAAATAGGATGTATATACTGAACGCGGCATGAGCAGATAAGTGCAAGAGATCTATTGTGTATCTTCCTAACTATTATATCGATGACTTCCTTCACAGTGGTACTAATTACATTTTCATTAACTTTACAAACAATACAATTAAGGGTTCTATCTTTTAGGAAAATGAATTAAAAAGTTATAATTTTTCTTATAGAGGGAAACATTAATTGTATTTTTCGTAAAGCTAATGAAAGGTATTTAGCACCACTGTTAAGTAAGCCGATATAAGCTTCGTTCAAATACTAAACTACGTAAGATCAGGTTGTCTGTAATCGTTTTATACTTTACAATATCATTTCTTTTTTTGTTCCTGAGTTCAAGTGTTGGGGTGACGGTAGCAGCGTGATATCGCGCCTGTCTGCCAAACCCAGTCCCCGGCCCTATCCGGGATTTTTTCAATCTTATAACTATACAATACTCACTCACAGCCTCCCACCGAGCATTTGTGAGGCCCGTCAGCCAATGGGTGGCACTGTAAAAAATAGGCGTAGGAGTCACGGACTCACCCTATGAAAACCACGTCAAGAAAAGCGCGATGTATTTCCCAAGCACATCGCACAAGGCCTAGGACCTCCACGGTCTGTCGCGCTAATAAACAAACAAAAAAAAAAAGTTCATGTGTTATGAACATTTGTATAACATCCAAACACGAGTAGCCTTTAATAGGAAACCTGTAATCCCTAATCGACAGAACTAGGGATCAGGAAGAAATATTGGTGAAAACTTGAGGGAAATTTTATATTTGCTCCTTTGTGTTTTTTGATGTGCCAATTACGAATTTATGCATTATGGTACTCAAAAAAATAGTATATCAGTGAAAATTCGAAAAAAATCATAATGACATATTATATTATATTAGAGACATTCTGCCCTTCGCTTCATCATTTAAAAAGTAACCACATTTTTTTATATAATTTTATTGTGGTTGCCAAATCAACTTATGTCAAAACCAACCCAATCAACTTTATATTGTATGATCCATATTGAATTGGTTAAACTTAGTTATGAAGTTATTGTTTAAAATTAATTAGGGTTACTTATTATTTTTACTCACCGCCTTAAATCTGCTATAGGTGCCATTCTTGTCATATTAAAACATTGTTCAATAAAACTTGAAGAAATGATTAACTAAATAATACAAAATACAAGGAGTTTTCTAAGAAAATATAATCGTTATATTTTAGGTGATAAACAGGAGAGTACAACGTGGTATATAAATTGAATACTATTGTGTTAATGTTATATATTGTTGGTAAAAAGAAAAGCTATTAAATAAAGATAAATTATCTAATAAAATGTATACAAAAATACTAGTTGGCTAATGAATGAGAGCTATGCTTATTAGTTACTAATAAATATCGTCTGGATTTGTTGAAAAATACATTTACTCTGTCTATCTGAGTTCCCTTCAGATTTTGTTTGGAAGTTGTCCAAGGATACGGGCGCGTACGTTGTTAGGATTGAGGAGGTGGAAGTGTTGAAGATAGCCCTAAGGGAGTTGGATGAAGTTGGCAGGGAGTGCTATATAGTCTTGTTAGCTCCCAGTATTACGCCTGGGGTCAAGGAGTATATTCTACTATTGGCTTGCTTAGACAAGTAAAACCAGAAGTTCATTTTTTCAATTTATTAATTTTTTATAGATTATAGATAAATAAAACAATTAATGAACAAAGGAAGGGACCCCTATGTGTTAGTTCAGTGCAAATTGGTGAAGTTATCTGGGCCATGTGCGTTTTAGGGATAAGAGCATCATAAACTTTTTAAAAATTGTTATTGATATCTTATAGTTCTGAGCTTAAGGAGAATGCTGGATGTTTTTGATGGCACGCAGAGTTGCCTTTTATTAGAGCTATTGAACTTGAATCATCAGACCTAAAGCTGCTTTATTTTCTGTTTTTACCATAGGTTGATACTGTATAAATATAATTTATGAATTAAGTACTAATAGATCCACTATTTTAAAATCATAGTTTATACCCGTTTCTACATTCGTCTAAACCAATGTATTTATTAGAATACATGTACACTAATAATCAGTAAAAATGGTTCATCTCTAGAAAATACCATTAAAAATTATTTATTACTTTTGATACTTTGATCTCTCTTTTATATCATAGATTCCACGGAAATAAATGTTGTTGTAGTATTGTCATCCATTCTTTGCACTCCTTAGAGGTTCAATAAGCTTTCAGGACGTAAAATGAAATGTCGGATTTTTAAAAAAAATAATTCCACCAGATATAAGAAAATGTTTTTAATTGGATTTCTTGGTTTAAAATGCCCCCTTTTTTATACCTTTCACAGAATAAATTGTCTGAACCATTAAAGAAAACAATACAAGAGTACATAAAACACAGTTTCTTGGTTTTAAAAAATAATTATTACTCAATGCTGGCCGTAACTCAGAAGCACAATGTGTTGCCTACCCCAGAAACATCGCGCAGAAGACAACATTCCCAGGAACAAATTCACTCGCTTTTGATTTGGCCTTCAACAACTTCTTCTCTTGAATGTTGTTCAAGTCTCTGAAAGTCTCTTTTGTTCAATATAATTCCTATAGAAGCTTCCTTATTTCTTCTTGAAGACATGAGGCATTTCACTACACTAATGTTCGGTAAAACACGGGTAATTTGAGTAAGCAAGCTTGTATCATAATCACCCCTAAAGTAAAAATAGTACACAGCTATTTCAGTAAAGCCACTACCCCCACACAAAATCCCCCCTTTTGTTAAATTAATGTAAAATCGTATAAT
Organism: Halyomorpha halys; assembly: GCF_000696795.3. Taxonomy (NCBI): domain Eukaryota; kingdom Metazoa; phylum Arthropoda; class Insecta; order Hemiptera; family Pentatomidae; genus Halyomorpha; species Halyomorpha halys. Next base: position 137,792 of record NW_027110043.1, on the reverse strand, counting down.
AACATTTCCTGCAATCTGTAATTGGGATCCACTTAATAATATTATTAACAACAAAAAATTACTCAGATTAACACTCCTCAACCCACTCAAATGTTGTGTTATTGTGAAGTGAAGAGCGAAAAAAATTCCCACACGTTCGGGAAAAAATAAATGATGGGAATCCGACTGTTGGTATTGCTGGGGCAACCTTTAAGCGAGCTGATGAAACCTCCAGCACTTCTCTGTCCCCTTTTTTCAAGCCCGTCAAAACTTTCACACTTGAAAAAATGTGTTGTACCATAATCATTTCAACTGTATCATAGACACCAAACTTTACAGTATACTAAAACATTCAACATTGGCATATAAGAAAATAGACATTTAACCAATGTAAAAAAAACTTAATTAATTAAATAATGAAAATTTATTTATAGTTTAATTTTTATCATTTCATATTTTTTTCTTAAAAAATTATTCCAAAACGGTGGTCCAACCAATATTCAGAGTCGATCATTGTCCGAGGAAATACGGCAATAGCTGTACAGCAGGCTAAGATTTTTTTAGATCAAATGTTGTTCAATTATTATCTCGTTTTAATTTGTGTGCATGTTTAAACGATTTTTTATTGCAATTTAAAAGTTTTATTTAAATCTTTTTTTTAACATAAAACAGAGTTTATTATAAGTTATCTCTTAAGATATTCCATATACTGTGAAAATATTCAAAGTAAGAACAGTTTGTATTGTAGAATGAATAATGAATTTACAGGCATGAATACTGTGGATTATATCCAATACATGAAGGAAGAGAGATATTTTATCAATTACGGTCGACTGATCTACAAGGGTGAAGGACTATGATTTGTCTCAATCATCTTGAATATGGGTCTCCTGCAAAATTTTTTACAGCTAACGAATGATTTTAATTTATTTGATTGTTGATCGTTTAATAGGATGATATCTCAGGGCACAATCTATTAAGGTATTTACTAACTATATCTTTATTAATGCAGTTGTATGTAGAGCAGCCTGTGGAATAAATTGTAATGTTTTATATTGGACAACACAGTTCGAAATTGAATGAATAAATAAATATTTTATCTCCTCGCTCTTCAACTTCTTCGACTAGAATACTATTAGCACCCAAAATTCGTATATCAGATTAAATACAAAACTATCAATCTGAAATGTTTAACTATCATTTACTGGACTATTTAAAGAAATGAGCAGGAATGGCTTATTTATTTTTTAAGTCATATATATACTTAATAAAATGTTGAAAATTCCCAAGCAATAATATAACTTTTGAATGAAGTATAGTGATGACTATTTCTCTATTTTATTTTTAATCTGGGCTTTTTCAAGTCTACAATGCAATAAAATATTTCACTTGTGCGGTAAAGTAACTAAGGAAAACATAACAAAAAGAAGTTTTCAGATGTTTTTTTCTTGAATATCAAATCACATATGGGGCTCCACTAAACCATCAAATTCCTCCAGAATCCAATCCTTACAGTCCAAAATCCTTCGTAAAATCCTTAATGCTCCTTACTTTGTCACAAATCAAGTCATCCATCAGGACCTCAATGTTCCATATGTTGCCGATTTGGCCAGAACCAGATACCGTTCCTTCCATAATAAACTTCTCAACCACCCAAATCCACTTGTTTCTAACCTGGCTTCTCCTTCATTACCTAATAATCCTCCTAGGCGTCTGAAAAGAAGATGGCCTCAAAATCTTCTCCTCTAGAAATGTAGAGTTCTATCAGTGGGTAGATTCTCCACATGTTTTTATCATGTCACTATGTCACCTACAGCAAATTTACTCGTTGTATATATGTGTATAAAGTTGTAAATATCAATAAATAAATTATTTTAAAAAAAATCACATATAACTACCGACAATATTATGTTCGCAAACTAGTGTATGAAATCTAAATAAAAAGACTTAAAACTCATTGTTCCATTTATTTAATACTCCAGAAACTAATTACTCATGTTACAATATTCAATATCTCTAAAATTACAGCGTAACCAGGAATGAGTTATGATATTGGGATTGAGTAGAGATGTGGTGGATTGGAATAGAATTCAGCTTTTTGTCATTACAAATTAGCACTTCTGCCTGGTTTACTTTTGCCTGGATGGTAGTGATGAGAATAGCACATACTCTCTCTCGGTAGTACATACTTAGGTGGGGATGGTAAATACACCCAGTCGAAGAGGCCACGCACAGTACAGCTAATGGAGGCAGGGAACAGTCAATACACAGCCACTTCCGCAGTTTAATATATTTATCCAACTAATGGCTCGTTTGTGGCTTTACAAGTGGTTCGGCGTAAGTGTACTTTACAAATTATTCACTGTTAAAGTCAAATATTAACATAGCTAAGTTGTAATAAAGGTTTTATGTAATTTAATTTTTTTTTTGGTGAATAATTTTAAAAAACATTAAAGTGTGCTAAATTTATAGAAGAAAACATTATTCCAAGTGGCAGAAATTGTCGATATTTCTATATAATTTATAATATTTACGAAAATAATTCAATATACATTTATCCTAAATCTCAATGAAATATTGATCATAATAAATAATTTTTTTTTTTAATAATTTATTTATTGATATTTACAACTGTATACACATATATACAACAAGTAAATTTGCTGTAGGTGACATAGTAACATGATAAAATCATGTGGAGAATCTACCCACTGATAGAACTCCAATAACATTTCTAGAGAAGAAGATCTCGAGGCCATTTTCTTTTCAGACGCCATAATAAATAAAAATTTATAATGAACACAATACTTTACAATGAACACCCTCAAATAAGAAATAGTGATTTTAGAAAATCATTTGATACATTTCGAAACGTTCAACTAAAGCTTGTACCAGAACAATGAATCGATAGTATAAACTTGAATGTATTATTAACAATATATGAATTCCTTCATAGCATAGACATAGATAATAGAATACAGAATATGCAACGAGGCTTCCAACAGGTATGCCCATCATCCTTATTTTATTTAATTGCCTACTAAATTACATATTTAATAAGCAGAACTTGAAAGCCAATGGCATATCTATCTATAAATGGGTATTAGTTATCAAATCGGTGGTTTCTAGATGACATTGTGTTTTTCGCTAAATAATTAACAGAGATCAAGCAATGGTCCTATAACATTCTTGACAATGGACCGTAAAGTTGTATGTCAACTTCCAAAAAGATAAAGATAATTATAATGCGAATCAACCGCAATTTGTGAATGTTGACATTTTCACAATCGGTTTTGTCGATCACATTATTTACATAGATTACATAGATACACATTAATTACACAAGATTCATTTAAAGAAACAAAATTAGGGTCATGTAATGTGCAGGAAAGATGACACACCCAATGATTTTATCACGGTGTCAGACATGCTCTGCATCAATAAAAATTATTTTTAAAATAGTTGTTAGAACATATTGGCAATAATAATAATAACAACACTTTATTAACAATATTTACAATACAAAACTACTATTTCAAATAATTATAAATATTCATCCTTATAACCAATCAATATCCCACATACTACATCCAAAGTATTTTCTTTATATTCTTGCTGGTACTTATCGGTTTAGAGTTAGAGGATTTGAAGTTGATAACATTTTAAAGTCTCTAGCTAAAATTTAATCTGATGTGATTTTTATTGGCAAGGCGTATGTCAAAAAATGGTTGATTTTTGCATTAAAGTTGATATGGAGACAATTTTGTTGCTAATTTATTGTTTAAGAAACTTGCATTGTAAGGTTTACGTTAATCAATAAACCTTCCTTATCTTTATTCTCGATTTCTTTTTATTAATATCTATATTTCCTTGTGGGTACACTTTTACTGTTGGCTGAGCAGAAGAAAGATAATTTAACAACTTTATCAATGAAAATATTCTTTTCAAATGACCTGATAAGTTCTCCTGTCAAAAAACCTTTCCTCTACATTCTTTGGAGTATTCAAACTCTTTGAATATTGATGCCATAAAACTCTCTCTTACATCTTTTCTAACTCATTAACATTTCTTTAAGTTTATAATAGTTGTCGAATAGCCAGTTAGTTTGGTTTATTTAATCTATGGAACAACTTAAGATTAAGTGGTACTGTACTTGAAACATGAAAAGCATATACGACCTTAATTATAATTTTATATATATATCATGTAAAATAAGGATCATTTGAACTCAAAGGTGACACTTTTTTGACTTCCGAATAGTGAGATTTTTAGTTTTCTATTGATTTAACAATAGATAATTATAGGGTATATCTGTGGCTTGAAAGAGTAGCAACTAAAATCATTTTGAGAACATTAATTGCCTACAATAGGATAACTTCAAACGAAAAACCTACGCAAAAAGAATTGAATTTTAATTTTATATAGGTATCGTAAGAATTTAACGAAAAAACGAGTTAGCAAGTCTCAAAAAGATATAAAAAGTTAACCGGAAAAAGCTCATTCACTAAAGTAGATGTTACGTTAAGGTTGACATGCGTGATTTAAGAAGACTTTAAAATCAAGGTAAGGTATTCTCTGGATGATGAAATGGGAGGTTTTGTTTGCTTATTGACCAGACTCTTACCTTCCATGGGAGCAGTTTATAGTTTTGTAAATAATTAAAATAAAGTTACTAATATTAATCAAAAGTTCGTACGAAAGGGAGGTTTATATGGCTTATTAATTCATTCGTTTAAAGTTTAATAAGAATCTATACAACTTAAAAGCAAATGAGACTCGTACCAAAAGACATTCTATTTATTAGCTAAAATGAGGTAAGTGATCAGCTGTGATCCACATTGCTCAGGTAAAAATTATATACCATTTAAAAACACATAAAAATTAATGCCTCCTTCTAGAGCTATCACTAAATTTGAGAAATATTCAAGTGAATCCTAATAAACAGCAGGAATGACTGAATAATAAGTTTCTTTATTGGTTTCTAAAAATATTTTTGAAAGTATTAACATCATATTGTCGATATTGGACTAGGTATCACAGCTTACGTGATGGAATACAATGTGAGTGAGCTAGTTATAGTTATTAGATATGTTTCTCAATTCTTAAAAGCAGGTTCGTAGACTCCAAAAGTATAAATAAATACAGCATACGTATGCAAATTAAAAGAAAAGTGTAACTAGAATTGCTTTTGAACAGAAGATGAAAAATTTTAACAATCATAATCCTACCGTAAAATCAGAGAAAAATAGACATGAAGTTGGCTAACCGCAATAGAAACCATTCTCCTTTTCTAGCACTCTCACCCTCTATCTCCCGTTTTGAAC
>NW_027110043.1:129995-132343 GCF_000696795.3 Halyomorpha halys | reverse complement strand
AATCTATGTCCATAATATGATTTTTAATTACTGGATACATGCTATTTTTTTCAAAATGTTCCCTTTTACCATGGGTAGGCTTAAAGATAATGAAATCCCCGAATTCTCAAGTACAAAAAAAAAGTTATGAACAAAATTAAACGTATTGGGTTTGTAGCTCAGAAAGAATACTTTTTTTTACAGTTATTAATAACCTGTAGTGAGAGGAACAAAGAGTTAAACTACAATTCATTAGAGCGCAGCACCTCGAGCCGAAGCTCTCAAATTTACGTATTATTGTATTTTATAAAAACATATTGTTATTTTTACAAATTATTAATTGTTGTACATACAAATTTGCAATGCCGATAAAGTAATAAATAAATGATGCCAAAATAAAGCAGGTAACTACCTCAAGCAGATAAGATAAGACCGCTTCTCGGTCACAGCCGTATGCACTACGCCTATAAATAAGGGTCTTAAAGAACCTCTACTTGATCAGAAAACGTCATTACAGTTTAGGTTTACAGCCGATTACTGATTTCTAATAGGTTGTTATTTTGTGTCAACCTTGATATGATATCTCTCCTCTACTTTTTATCTCTTCGTTAGCTTCGGAGTTACATATCTCCTTCACTTCTGTCGGAATAGTACCCGGCAGGACGAAGATACCTTCTTGCATTACTCTTAAGGCTAGTTACCCTTCAGGTACCCTTCAGTTACCCCCTCCAATCTTCTCTCGTGTTTATCGGGATAATACCAGGTAGGACCTTCCTGTAAGATATAACGGGTGTCACTCGTTAGTCTCATCCTATCTAGTCATCTTCGTTATCAACTACCTTACCTTTATTAACTGAACACGCAATGTCGAGGCCTTCTGGACAAGCAGGATGGTGAAGAGAATGGCCCACCTCGACATACCAATCCCTTTAAGGTATATCATTTTTACAGAAAAATATAACCACATAATGTAGCTTGGGATAAAGTAGGTCAAATTATAACAAAGTTAAAGTTGTAACAAATTATTTTGGTGGTTATAGGTGTCTGATGGCATTTTTCAAAAAAATAATAAATTTTTCAAAGTGATTTATTTGGAGAATTTTTTTTTCTCCCGATGTTATTTGTTAATATAATCGTTCATGACGCCTCTGTATTTTATTCAATCCCTACGCTGATTGAACCACTGGAAATATCTCCTCTTTAACTTTTTCTTTCTCGAATTGCTAAAAACGAATGCGATCGCATATATTGGTTTAACTTATGTTAAAAGATTATAATAATAAAGTATACCTATATGTTATTAACACCTTATTAAACGAAGAAACATAAAATAAAAAAATCATCTGTCAAAGAATTATATTTTGTTTGTTTTAAAATTTTGTGAAATACAAGGGACGAATAAATTTCCGATATGAAAAGGAAATGTGAAGCAGTTGACAATGGTACAAAAAATCAATGCCTATTTTTTAATTTTTTCAAGAAACGCTGTATACCAATGATTTTATATTTTTATATAAAAGTTAATTGTCTCAGAAAAATTTGGTACTGTTGTTTTTCATATCGCTACACATGTATATCCTTGTTTTTCAGAACTAATTGTCAGAATTCAGAATCCGGACATTCCTTGTTATTGGTCCAAGCCGGAAAAGTATTAAACCTTGGTTTTGAAAACGATTTTAGTGCAACTCCAGTTCGCAGGTTATAATTAGTTTTTTTTAATTTGTTGCGTAATTTGTATACCAACCTTATAGTTTTCATTAGCTATCAATTCAATTCATGAATTTTTCAAACTTTATTTAATAGCAGTATATTACTTTGTCGATTGATCTAGAGCCACTATATCCGATGTATAGAAGATCCGACGCAGTTCATTTAATCAGTTTAACACCTATGCCCTGCCACCATTGATAGAACCATCCTACTACACGAAACCAATGGCTCGGGCAGGCTAAATATTTACATTCCAATTTCCATGAGGATCAGGCACTAGTGCCTTGTTCAGTAGGTAGACATCTGACCCTTCCCTCCAATGGGATCAAATCGATTGAATTTAGTTGACCTATCTCGCTCCAGATTACTCTTATTTTGCTGATCTTTTAAATTTTTTTATATTAATTTCAAGTGCATATTTACCTATTTAAAAACATTTTTTCTTCTATATGTATGTAATTTTTTTTTCATTATTTATTTAATGTAATTTACAACTGTACAAAATAATACTATAGGTAAATATGTAGTATGTTTCATATACACTTGAAAATCTTGAAAATCATCCATTGGTGGTATTTCAAACATTAATTTAAATTTAAAGGTCCCGTGACCATCTTTTTATATATAAAAATATTATGTATATCTATATGTATATGTAT
>NW_027110043.1:125837-129875 GCF_000696795.3 Halyomorpha halys | reverse complement strand
CATTATTTTAACACATTGTATTCTAACTGATTTCTGAGTGATTTTAAACGCTCCTAAGCAAAAGGGGTGATATACATTCTTTTTTTTAACAATGCCGGCTTGTTAACTATTAATTTTATTTGACCAATAAGAACCATTCATACTATGTGTACAATCGACTTCGATATGATTTTTTGTTTTTAACTGATGTATTTTGACTTTACATTCATTATTAATCTAAATTCATTTAAAATATTCCAATACCTAATTTATTGATCACCTATCTGATTCTACTAAAAAAAAATAAATAAAAAATAAATACTTTAATCCATTATTGGGGCCAGATCAAGTGGGGATCGCTGAAAACAAGCTATTAGGTATTGCAGCCAAAGGAGCACTTACTCATCCAGAACAGGGCACCCCAAGTAATATCATGTCTTCCATTGAAAAATAAAATATTATGCAGTTGACAAGCCACGAGGAATGAAACTCCGCCAAGTAAATTAAAGATTATTAAAAAAAACCAACTAAACCATGGGCCACATCAAATCGTCCCGATCGCAGCGAGAAAGTCGCGATAGCTAGATTGAGAATAGGACATACAAATCTTACTTATTTACACCTTATCAACAAGCTGCCACCGACATAATGTCAATATTTAAATCAGAGCCCAAAAGGAGAAAAAAGGCAATTATTTCACCCCAATTTTAATTATTACTTTAATGAACACTATGTATAATTACTAGTCAAAATTGACGAGTCTGCCAAGTATAGGTAGAAGAAATAAAAAGCTGTTTCAATACGTTAAAAATAATTAATTTTTCTTTCGGAGCTCTTAATCTTTAAAATTACCAATAATACTAGAAAACCTTAGTGAACATCATTTAAAGTAGAGTAAATTTGCTAAAATATGAGCCCTAATGGAGCTATTTACGTTCAATAGTTCTCGATATATAGCTGTTTAAAAGGCTGCATTTCATAAAAATGTTGTATAGAATGTATTGAATGATTAGTAGTTACTTAATTAATATTAAAATATTTATATCTCTAAAACTATTCTACGCACAGATATATATATGAGCACTCAAATTAAAGCTAGTATAATGGACTATAAAGTAGTATATGACCTCGTAGGAATAGTAGTTTACATGAAATTGGCTCAAATAAATTGATTTATAATTGTTCCGACAAATTGTCATTTGCCGAATTCATATTCATAAGCGAATATCATAAAAACTACTACCTTTACTTAAGTGTCATAAACAACTTTGTAGTAAGTTAAATTTCATTTATTTAGAGTGCTGGCAGACATACCTTGTGGGTCTTGAGATATATTTATTCGAAAATCAAACATTTTATACAAACAACAAGAAATTAACATTTTGTAAATTTATTTTGTCAAATATCATAAAAACTACTACTTTATGAACTGTTTTACAGTAAATTCAACTAGCTTTGATTTGAGTACTGACAGGCGTCATTTACATACGTCTTTTACTTTCTGAAATAAAGGTTTTCATTAATCAAACTTATTGTCCGAACAACTAAATAAATTAAAAATAAACAATCGAATAAATCAATAAATTTTAGCAAATATTATGAAAATTACTATTCCTATGAAGATAAAGGTCATAAACTACTTTATAGTACATTAACCAGCTTTAATTTGAGTGCTAATAGACACCTATACAATACATGGTTCCTGATATATAGAATTCTCAATATAAATTAACTGATTACTAATCTTTCACTACATTTTGAAGAAATGTCGCTTTTAAAAAAGTTATATCTCGAGAAATATCAAACGTAAATAGCCTTTTTAGGGCTAATATTTCAGAAAATTTACTCTTCTTTAAATAATGTTCTCTTAGATTTTCTAGTGTTTTTGGTAGTTTTTAAGATATAGAGCTCTGAATGAAAAATTAATGAATAATGAACTTACTAATACATACATCGATCTAAAAATTTCTAATTTACTTATTCTTGCCTAGCATTTTTTCAATTTCAATGTTTCTTTAACTATATCAAGCACACACAATTCATCATTAGTAAATATTCATAATATTACTTTTTTAAAATTAAAAATCGTATAGCATAAAGATTACTTGAAGCTTTTTTTTTTTACTAGTTTCAATGTTGACTGAGCTGGTAGAGTTTAATTATGTAAGGACACATACTGCATAAGAGAAGACAAACAAAATACAAGTTAATAAAATAGAAAGAATTAGACAGATAAATGAAATGTAGAATAATAAATATATATGAATTGTGGGCGCGGGTAGCTCAAAGGTAAGGCACTGTGCTACTAACTCTATGGTCCCGAGTTCGAGTATAGCTGTGGCAGATTATTATTTTCTGAGCAGTTAGTCTTCAGTTAGATTAATATGATATTTCAATTGCAGTATAGTTATGATTATTTGACACTTCTCGGAAACGTTGAGAAATGAAAAATTACTAGGGAATGAATTCACACTAACTGTTTGTATGAAATGGCTAATGTCTTACAAATGTTATATCCCTACATAATTAGTAAATGTATATAATATCTTTACATAATCGCTCTCATTCAGTGGTGTATTTTTTATTGTTATATCCAAATTAGTGTCTTATATTAAAATCATCATTGATTTTTTTTTATTCGCTAGAACTTAAAAAAAATAAATAAATAAATAAACTTATGACAGTATTAATGTGTATGTTCTATATTTTACTCGGAGATGATGGTTGGGGGTGCGGTCAAAATGAAACACAAATAAGTTGGTGTAACTTATAACTTATTAAATTATAATTGTAATTTAAAATAAATAAAAACTAAATTATAACTTATTGAATAAGTTACACCAACTTATTTGTGTTTCATTTTGACCGCACCCCAACCATCATCTCTTAGTACGTCATCCACGGTCAACTATCGCTCATAATTATGGTTCCATTTTACATTTTCATTCCCATTATTCAGTAAATTTACAAAATTGCTTCGTGCTACTTTTTACTAAACCAAGTGCAAGAGCTCTGAACCGAAAAACAACCTGACAGACAGACCGTGATTAACTTCCACACCACAATAACAAATCGAGTGAGGACAAGCGTTAGACAAATCGTAGTTATGGATATACCCTGTCCTGCAATGCTTCCTGGTGACCAGTCATTAATATTGGAGAACATTCCACGTTTATTATGTGGAGTAGTTTTATTTGTAAAATCAGTGAAAATCGTGGAACGGTTTTAAACATTAGTTTTAGATTTTTTTTTGTATTTATTCGATACATATAAATCAGCTTTCATTTGTTTAAGAATTTTTTATATTGAATTAAAGATTGGAAATAAATGTTTATTTGAAAAATTAACTTTTATTTTAATAATTCATAGTGTAAACAGCTCATTTAGCAAATTGTGTCTTTCTGAGCCAAACAGAATTGTCAATTAAATGCAAGATTAGCTAAATATATTGTAAACCTTTGACTAGTTTAGTGCCATATTTTCCATGTTCCAGATAGTTACAAAACATGTTAACAATGATATAATGAGGATAATTAATAGCATATAATTCTTCTTCTTATTTTTTGTGTCATTTGAAAAGTTCGGAATAATCATCTCAGAATTTACGAATTATTACCTTAACAATATTGCACAATATTGAATTTTTTTTTTACATATATTAAATAATCCACCCTGAAAATACGAAATAATAATTAATAAGACCCTTTACTGAAACAAATTTAGATTCCTTGAGTAGAATATCCGTGTATTATAATTAAAAATGGGAGCATACGTACGTGGGATTACCAAGTTCAATAAAACTTTTTTTTATCATACTAGGACAACAAATATCAGATATGTATCCTAGGATTTTGCCAATGCGCCCTAGAAGCTGAGTGTTAACGCCATAATATAATTACGCTGTAAATAATTTTAAATAGTATTTTTAGTATTTAGTTTTATAGTTTTAGTTATATAGTTTTATTAGTATTTAATTTAGTTACATTTATTTTTATTTGGATTGTTTTATTTAGATTTAGTTGTTTGAAAAGAAGAATGTGTGAAGAATTTTTCTAATAA
>NW_027110043.1:122701-125502 GCF_000696795.3 Halyomorpha halys | reverse complement strand
ATCTTCGGAGCGGTTTGCTGTGTGGGCCCACCTACGTTAAGAACAGAACGTCGTCCCCGACCTTTTCGGTACGAACTGCAAGACCCCGACCCATCGGAGTTCATCACTTCATCATTTACAAAAATTTGTAATTAGCCATTTTTTTTGTAATTTGTTCTCATAGGGAGTATTTTTTTTGTTATTAAAAGGTTTCTTTGTTTTCAATTTAATTTATGTCTTTTAAGTTAATTTACGAATAAATATTTTGTCCGAGCCAGTGTTTATTTTTTTTTACTTAAGCTTTCCAACAAGGAGACTATGTCGAATTGAGGTGGCTTAACACTGAGAATTTTTTTTAAAATTTAATATTAGAAATGTTTTTGCTCTACAAGTATTTAATTGTTATTATATACCAACCGATTTGTTTTTGTTTTTTTGTGTAGGATAATAATATAAGATTAGTCATTGTTTTAAATGAGTCGGAGGGTATGTAAAGTTAAAAAGCCAAAATGCGCTTCTTGTGAAGTAGACCTAAACAAAAATTGTTTAGGAAAAATAAGTCAGATTCGTTCTTAGCATATTTTGAAATTCCAAAATATGAATTTTCATAGAAATCAAAAATTAGTAATTTTCGGGATTGATTGTTGGGGAACATTTTTTTCATTGTATAACAACGGCAGAAAAAGAAATTTATTGGTATGCAATAAATCCATCAGCAGAGCTATGGAGGCATATGCTAATATAAATAAAAGGTATTTGAAATTTATTTTTTCTCGGCTCCTAGGTCGTGTTGTATGAACACTCAGACACATATCTAATATTTGTCGACCTAGTATCACCAAATCATTTGAATTAATTATTGGATTGCAATTGATGATACCACTTGTGTGGTTTCCTCTGGAGTTGAATTCTAATCGCAACACGATACGTTTCAAATTACACAAAACTATGATTTTCTCATATAAGGTGTTCAGAAGTAAGACAATGTACAGATATACACTTGCACTGAAAATTAAAATGAAATCAAAAAAGTAATTTTAAGATTTTAATTTGAACGAAAGAATAAATAAACGTGTTGTGGTAAATCAGATCAAATCTTATATTGAAAATAATTTGAAAGTATTCAATATAAATAATTTTATTCTGAAATGAGACGAAAACTTATTTTAGGTAAAAAGATTTTTTTAACGACATAGTATTTCTTTTAAACAATGATTTGAAGTCTATATATATATTTAAATGTTGAAGAGAAGTTATTAAAACATGCAAGGTTTTCATTGAATTGAAGTTCTCATCCACGAGCTCAATAAACCAATATTTATTTTATTTTATTTGTACTGTTCTTACTATTTTTTATTTTTATCATTCGATTTATAAGGTTATGGAATTACATTAAGTATAAGAAAAAAAAGCACTGACAGAAATCTTTGTATGTAAAATTTTGTAATTTTCAGTTCACATAATAAAATATTTCCTTTACTCGATTCCAACCAGTACAGTGCCTCAGTAAATTATAATGGTCAAGCTTGGGTTTCGTGTTTATTGAAGTTACTATTTGATAGGTACCTAGGGGTAATTTACCTCAGAATCCTGGGTTCTCTCTACGGTCCCGTTGCTGATTGGAACTTGTGCCTGCATTCTTGAGGACCGAAGTGCCGCCGAACAAAGACCAAGATCCCGGATTACGGTGGATGGTACTCAATGGAGGTCGATACCCACTTCTGCAAGGCTGAGGGCGGTAGTAGTGTTCTCCAAGGCCAGCTCCCGTCTCCAGCGTCTTTAAGATCCAGCCGCCGATATTGCTTAGGTTGTAAATGTTTTACATATGTACTGATAAGTGATAATTCAGTGTTGGCATAATTACCAAAAGCAGTCTTATCAAACGGTATTTAATCTAATTTTCTAGACATCAGAACAAATTATCATACTAAACAAAATAATTCAATTGTAGATTGGTGGAAAAAATTAACCGTTGCTGATTTTATTTTTTGAGCTCTTACAAATTCATTTTTTTAAACCTTGAATTCATTGCAATACAGATAAACTGAAATCATACGTCAGATATGTGATCTGAACTAATCAAATAATCGTAATTCCTTTTATTCATACTATTTGAAATAACTATTTAAGAAGATGGTCAGGATTGCGGTAAAAAAAAGAACAAATAGTTTATAACTATTTAATGTTCGACGTTTTGACCCACTTTGCAGGGCTTCATCAGGGCTGTTCAAAGCGATAGGATAACGCTGTTTAAAAATCACACATTCCATTTTTATTAAATCGTTTATTGGTTATTTAAAATCAAACTAAGGTTTTTAATGGATTTTGTATTATCTCTTCAGAGTGGAGAGTATTATATAAAAAACTTTATAGATTAAAATCGGCAAATTACTATTTGAGGCGTTTAATACTCAAACTAGGTAAACTTATTTTCTCATTTTTATAATCTATTTTTTGTATATTTAGAATATAACATGTGATCTAATGTGTTTCGAGGAAATCGTATGACCTCATGATAATCAAAAAACTCGAACTGTTAAAGAAAAAAAATTGACTTCAAGAAATTGTTAGATTTCAAAAAATGTCTGCTTTTTGTATATGATATGTAATAACCTTTACCTTATTATTAAAGAATTTGTCATATGTGCCGAAATATATTCCGGGTAGGATATGCATCGGACCTGTAACCACACGTACACTTCGCAGCTGGTTAATGGATACATGTGGAAGGGACCCTTCCGAGCAAATCTATTAAAACAGATATTGCCTGCTGGCTTTGTCGGTAGGCAGGTCAATTATAGCTGATCCCACACTGTATATAT
>NW_027110043.1:112707-119451 GCF_000696795.3 Halyomorpha halys | reverse complement strand
TATAAAGATATTTAATTGGTAAACACAAAAAGCCTTTGGAAAGGAATTCAATATTAATAATAGTTTTGCAGTACTCAATCTTAATTAATTAACATAAATATATTTTTGGATAAATGCCTTCAGCGATTATCCTGGTATCCCAAACGACAGCATATAAAACGATGGATTTAACAAAATTAACTATTCGTTGTTTAGATGTTATTTGCCTTGATGTCATTACACAATAATAAATTTTCTGTAATGCAAAGTTAAAAAAAAATGTATACAATACAGAAAGTAAAAAATGTGTACTAAAACATGAGTCTCAGAGCACTTGTTTTGAAACGTTGTAAGTTCTATTCTCACTTTGGCAGTTAATATTTATTTCTGAACAGCCCCAAAAAATTAATCTTGATACTCCCATCTTGGTTAGTAGTCGGTGACAATTAGAAAGTAATGGCTAGAGTTGATTAAAAGGACCACTAGGTTCACTTGCCGAATTAGTTCCCTCACTAAATACTAATACCAATACCAATAAGTGAAGTAAAAAATAAAATAAATTTGTAAAATTTAGACTCCTTAGCTGTTAAAATTCTAACTCTTATTTTCTTTATTAAGTGTGTGAACTAATTTAGAGAGATGAACAATTTATTTTTGGTTAGTATACGTGGTTTTTATTCATCTTGTTCCCTAAACTGGTCTAAGGAATGACTGGATAATTACTATGTAAAATCAGGAAAACTTAGGTGGAGTCATACTGTAATAATTTTTGTTATTTCTTGAGATTTTGCTGTCGTTATTAGCATAAGGTATTGCTATTATTTTTAGCACTAACATTACTTTACAAACACAAACAACTAAGAATAGTCGCCAATAATAAGTCATCGGTTAACTAAATGAGAATGCTACTGACTGATTTGCATTTCCTGAATAGCCAAGCTGTGAATAGATTAAGTATCTCGTAATTATAACTAATGAAGGCGACATTTTATTTTGCAGACAAGACCCGCTGACGTCAGAGTTTTTTTTATTAGTACAGGAGCTCGATGCATCCATCAGAATAAAAAATTAAACATAGCATGGGATTTCATTCATGGCGTTTCTAAAAATCTTATTATTAAATTAGCTAATGTATTAAGATAACGAATTACATCTTTTTTGTTATTTGTCGTCTATAACTTTTCAACGGTACATTCTAGCGAAAATGTCACAGAAAAGTAAAACAAAGAACATTAAATTTAGGTTATAAGCCGTAAAACGTCATAAACTCTAAAATATGGCAATATTTTTGTTTTATAATTTTTTTAATAACTGTTAAATAGGACTTAACACATTTCTGGCGGTCTTTGACACCTACGATGCTTATAATTTTTTGTTTACTATTAATTGCGATTTTTTTCTGTTTTTCTTCTGTAAATCCTAAACATTGTCCCAATTAAAACGTTAAAAAAAAAAATTGTGAACATTTTTCATTAAATGAGTACCCAAATTTAATAATTTAGTGGAGTGGTCGTGGACCACCTGCTGGTTGTATACAAAATTCATAGTACTTTATACAAGTCATTGGAGCCAAAGAAACACTCGGATATGGCTTATGACCATTGGTATGAGTATTGGTATCTGGTGAGGAAGTTAGTCCGGAAAGTGGGCCTAGTGGTACCTTTGGCCAACCCCTCGTGACTACCAGTTTCCGCAACGTACTGACCAAGGTGGGAGTGTCAAGATTCATTTATCTGAACCGTCGGGAAATAAATATTCATTGCATCAGTTAGGAATCGAACCCACGACATTCCAAACCGGGTGCTGTGGGACCTGCGCACCAACTCACACGGTCGACACGTCTCCTAGTTTATGACCACATTACTTAACCAAATTACTGAGTTATGGTGCTGCTTCTACGTGGAATTTAGTGCCCTTTAACATTTTTATATTACAATTTTTTCTCTAGGTTCACTAGTTGGGAATTTTTTTTTTTAATACTTTTTTTATTTATTGATAGATATTATAATCTGCCACACAGTTGTGGGCAATAGGTAATAGTGATGAATGATCTCATATATACGAAAATAAAATTAAAAAAACTAGTTAATATAACAACATGAAATAAAAGTAAACTAAGGTGAAGTTAAAATAATTTTTTTTTAATACTTTTTATTTATTGATATATATTACAATTGGCCACACAGTCGTGGACAATAGGTAATAGTGATGAATGATCTCATACATACTTAAATAAAATAAAATAAATAAATGAATGAAAAAAAAAAAAACTCTCTTAAAATATATACCAACATAAGAATAAACAAATTGAACATAATCAAACTATCTGTATGAAAAATAAATAAATAAAGTAACATAATGATAAAATAATATAGTCTCTAGTCAAATTTACACTCTAATATACAATATTTACACAATCGACCTGAGGATCCCTGAGCCCACTCTATCCCCCACGCGTGAGGGGTAGAGCAGAGCTCGAAAGATCCCAGCACATCCCTCTCGCCGCATCACTGGTAGTGAGTCAGTGGAGGCTGAGCAAGTGCGCTAAAGCTGCAAACACTCAACTTGAGTGGAGAATCTGACCATTGCCAGAACCCCAATTGACCATTTTTATTTTAATAAGTCTCTTGGCCACTGCCGTTTCAACCTTCTAGGTGGGCTCTAGGGATGGGTGGAACTAGATAAGGTTTGAACCAAAGGATTAGGATGGTTGGAAAATTTTATATGGAATTTTGAGAATTTGATTGGTATGAGGTAAAGGATAAAAGGAATATGTAGGTCATGGTGTAGTGTTCTGTTGGAAGCATAATAGGGTGTATTAACTATGGTTCTAAGGATTTTAGATTGAAAGGATTGGATACGTTTGATGTTCGACGGTTTAGCTGTTCCCCAAAGTTCAAGTCCGTAGGTCCAGAAAGGTAGGAGTATAGTCTTATAAATTAGTAGTTTGTTTTCTAGTGAGAGATAAGAGGTCCGGCTGAGCAGTCGGTATAGTTGGCTGAAACGTCTGTTGAGTTCTTGTCATTTAAGTCTAGTATGTTGGTTCCAAGTAAGTATTTTGTCCAAAATGAATCCGAGGTATCGCAGTGTGTCGAATCTGGGTATAGGAATATTATTAAGAGTAACAGATGGACTGAAACTGCGGCGGAGAGTGAAAGACATATGAGGGTTGTGAATTAAATGTGAAAAACAAATTGTTTATCTAGTTACAGAATTAAATTAATTAACTAATTAGTAACATTTTTAGAAAGTGGTTTTCCGTGTTAATTGTAGCAGAAACTAATATTTAAATTTATTTTTTTTTATTAATATATGTTTTACGGGCTGGGTTTTATACATCGGTCTCATGTAATTAGTCACATTTGACGAAATTTTGTTTACTATAACTTAAACCCACAAACTTTATATAATTGATCTTTCTTAAATTATATTTCTTCGTAGGTAAAATGTTTTTCATGTTAAATTAGGTACTTACTTCTTTAATAGTTTAAAAACCTTGAATACATATCTCTATTGCCGTTGATACAACTCTTGCTAACCATAGAAACAGAGACGCTGCCTGTGGATTAGATGGTATAGCCCCTATACAACGGTTGAGCCGTTCTAATCTCTTGAACTGGTATCATCCTTCTTAGGGCTTTAGTGGTGAGGTGTTTGTCTGCTGTTGGTAGGTCTCTAGGCCCGTCTGGTTAAGCGGGAAATTATATTGGTGCATTCGTCACCTGTCGACTGCACAAACTAATATGGAACTTTAAAATAGAACAACATCAGTTTTCTTCGTGCGTTTAGATTTGGATATTTTAATTTTTTTTTTGTTATTTTAAAGTATATTATGTTTGAGAAAGTTATTAAAATTTTCTGTCATATTTGAATTCGCTGTTTTTTGATTTAATGAACTAATGTAAAAGTCATTTCTTTATACATTTCTGGATTATATTAAAGTAAAATGATTATTTTAATCTATTTATATGAATACAGTAGAACTCTGTTTATCTGAATAAGCAAGGGCTTTTTTATTTGAAATTAAATTAATAAATATAAAATATTGATATAAATGCCATTTATTAAGTAATGTACAAAGGAATATAAATATTAACATTGGTTTGTACAGTTTTCCTGAATGTATGTATGTATATATGAAGTCTTTCTGAACAGGCTAGGTCCTCCTTTGAAAGATAAAAATAATACCTATTGCCTTTATATGGCAAAAAAATTGTAAAGTTATATTAAACACTACCACTCCAATGGTTGTACAAAACATTTAATATGCATACAGTTTTGAGAAAATATTTAGTTTAAAACATTAACAAATTGTATAAAATATATTATTGTCATCTTCTATAGCATTTTGGCTAACAGCCTAAGACACAAGTCTAATAGTTTTCGTTATTGTGTTACTAAAATATATTCCATTAAATACGGGGATACCATGCTTCTAACTTTCCTTTATAAGATAATTTATAACTATAATTTTCTTGTCATCATTGTTTTCCTTTTGTAACATACATTTTAATAATTGTATTCATTGTGAATCTTATCATTTTTTTATCTTCTTAGAGAAGATATATAGCCGGTCGTAGTTCAATAAAAATCTATCATCTTATAACTACCATAAGCACCATGATGGATAACTGAGTAGCAACTTGTTCCAAGCATGAGTAAAGAAATTTACGTAAATCCACAAAGCATTTTTTTTTAACCTCCATTTTTATAAAGCAAACAGAACAAAAACGACCTTTTCCTGTTATTTACATATAATGGATTCCTGATTTTTTTTTTAATATTTATTTATTGCTATTTAAACTGTACATTATAATACATTTAGTAAATCTGATCTAAGTTAAATTGGAATGTTACAGGCGTGTAGAGAAACTACCCATTGGTAGCACTCTAATGACATTTTACATTAGCTGGTCTCGTGGCCATATTCTATTCAGGCGCCTCGGAGGATTGTCAGGAATGGAAGAGGATGCAAGATTAGAAACTAAGGGTTTGAGTGGTTAGAGAGTCTATAATGGAAGGAGTGATATCTGGTTCGAGCTAGATCGGTTACATAGGGAACATTAAGGTCTTTATGTATGATTTTATTTGCGACAAAGTAAGGACCATTGAGGATTTTACGAAGGATTTTGGATTGTATGGATTGAATACGAGAGGAATCTGATTTAAAATTAAATTTAATAAGTAGTCTATTCATTTAAAAAAAATATATTTTTCAAAAGTGGAGTTTTAACTAAACCAATTACATTATAATCATGGCCAAGTTTCAAGATAGCTTATTTTTTTGTTGCTCTCAGTTTCAATTACTAGTAATAGCGTGACCATGATATTGTCACCGAGGAGTTACGCGCCTTGATAGCTCTACCTGGCATCTAGTTCACTAAAGATCGTTCAACTTTAATGGGTCCCGAACTCGATTACCACCGAATGAATAGGCCAACCTATCTTCAGAAATAGGATACCATCCTTAAGGATACTCACTTAGCAGGGTTCGGCAGCTCCGGGGGGGGGCTGAAGAACGGACAGGTGTTCATTGATAACCTATATTAACACAGTAATATATTTACAAAATAATTATTTAATTCAAGAAATGATTCTACGACATAAATTTAATTTTAAAGTATTCCTAAAATTTAGTAAACAATATGGAACAAGGAATAAAAATTGAGATTTACGAAACTCAGCAATATCCAAATTAAACATTCCGAATAGAACTACATCTATACGGATGGAAAGATAGTGCATTAAAAAAAAATAAAAATTTGGACCGAACAAATGTATATTTATTCGAATTTAGGATCAGCTCTTGCACGTATTAAAAACACTTTTTCATTGACTCCACTCGTAGCTGATGGGATACTCAAGATTGACATCATTCTGACGAGGGGAACACCATCCAATGTATATTTTTTGGGGTACTTTTAACTATATTGTAAATCCTGACAGAGTTATACGTCTACGACACTGAACGAAAACAAGTTGGCCTAGGGACCAACATGCTGGTCTATATCCTATAAAAATATAAAAAAGGGGCAGAAAAATTGTATTTTTATGTAAAAAAAAAGAAATTGAAATCTTCAAAAAATATAAATTTACATAATTGTGTCTTTAGAATGGTTTTTTTTTTTTATAAATTATTTGTACCAAGCAAAAATGGCCTTAGTTGTTAAAGAGGTCAAAATTATGAATAAATAAATGTAATTTATCCATGTAAACGAATATATTGGTATCCAATTAAAAATGAATAAAGATATATAACTTAACACATTTATACGTAAAACATTTCCTATACATATTGAACGAATTATATAGACAATTCGTTTGAAATTTTACTCTAGTATAGTTATATTTGATTAAAGAGAATGGAGTGCATAAATCGCTCTTTAAAATAATAAATTTTATGATTATTCTTTGAATTATTTTTATATCAACATAATAGTAGTAGTATTATTGTAGTATTCACTGCAATTTTCTTGTCTGTTCCAGGTAGGGATGGGATATCGATATCGATATTATCGAAATATCGATATTTTGTCTCCGATATCCGATATTTTGATATCGATAAACCGATAATATCGGAATATCGATATTCTCCTTCGATATTATCGGTTTCTTAAAAAAAAAAAAAAAAAAGGTCGCACCTTAAAAGTATATATAAATAGAAGAAATATTGATAATATACACTCCCATGTAATATATTTATAATGGTATATTCAGGAGGAAATATTCGTACCAAAACATAATATGGCAAAGATATTCCGATGT
>NW_027110043.1:109698-112060 GCF_000696795.3 Halyomorpha halys | reverse complement strand
TGATTAGGTATGACATAAAATATGTCTTCCTATGTTATCATTTTATAATTATCACTACTTTAATTCGTTAAATTTTCGATATCGATATTTTAAAATATCGATATTTTAGTTCCGATATAATATCGATATCGATATTGCTATCCGATATCGATATCGATATCAATATCGATATTTTTCTTTCGATATCCCATCCCTAGTTCCAGGTGAGTAACACTGCCAATGTTTCATTCCCTCTTTTCAGATGCGAAGTGAGTAAGAAAATACTTATTTAGAAAGATTAAATTTATATATCTGTATTTGTTTAAGATGAAAAGAAGAAACTATTTTCTTGGGACATATTAAACGTAAACAGTTCTTTCATGACTCGATGCTAATGCATTTACTTTACTTACAGTAACCTGTTAGTAAATTTTTTCTTCTGCAGTGCTTAGTTATCAAGATATTGAACTAAAATCATAAATTTTTTGTCTTAAAGAAAATGAACCTCTGGTGCACTTGATATGATTCAGTATTCACTTTTTATAAACATTCATTATGTCTGTGAAAAAATATTAACTACTTACTGACAAAAAGTGCGCGTTAGCAAAAAAAAAAGTATTATCAAAAAAACATGAATTTGATATGAGTATACGAAAAAAGAAAATATATTAAAAAATATATTTTAATAGAAACCTTTTTCTTCTCAATATAAAAAACTCATTAAAATAAAAAATATAAATCCATTCATTGTAAAAAGATGCCTAGGTATAAAACTTACTTTAAGAGTTATTGTCCATAAACCTAAAAATAAATGGCGGCTATTAAAAAAAAATTGCCTTTATTATTTGATTACCCACCTCCAGAGAGTTATAAATATTTTACTATCTTCTTTTAAAACATTTTTACTTGAAAATTTATTGATTGAACTTTGTTAACAATTAATTCTATATTTATTTACAATTTTATTAGGTTATTGTTGGGAAATCATGGTCTATATGCTCTTTCGTCCTGACATGTTAATTGTGGATAATTTAGATCCTCTCCTTCTGTCATCCATTTTTCTTAAGTTGGCTAATCATTTAAGCTTTTTGTTTTTAGTGAATCAAGTTGTGTTGGCACCTCGTAGGTGTTACATTTTCTACTTCATATCAAAATTAACGACAATGGTCAGTGATGATACAAACACCATTTAGAAATATCATATATTCCCTAATAATCAGAAAATAATGGAAATGATTTGCCACAAGGCCGTAAAGAGATATGGTTCACCACAATTGGTGTTCACCACAACCTTACATGATAAGCAGTATTTAATTATTTCATGGAGGTTGTGCAGGTCAATAGTTGACATGAAATAGCACTGTTGTTTCTGAATTCTTTCCAGGAAAAATTAAAATTATTATATATTAAATTTACCTTGAAATATGTGACTATATTTTAACCTAGAATTATTCGAATTAAATAATTTTATATTTATGTTAATATTAAAATATATTGACTCGAACAGTTTGAAAAAAAGGAGGAATAAATAGACTATATTTCTACTTAAATATTCATGAATAATTAGTTTTAATAATTGCGGATCGTCAGCAGCCCTTATGAACTCTAAGGGCTTTCTTGAACGTCTTTTCAACCGCAATTAATGTTTTTTTCTTTGATTAGTATTTTATTATACTATAGAAGACTGATTTTCACCTGTTCAAAAGCAAATTAAATTTGCTTACCTGTTTATTTTATTAAATTAATTTAATCCCAAATACCTTCATGCTACTAATACATTTCATTTATAAAAATCAGAGAGATAAGTGCTTTTCAAGTTAAATGTTAGTGCAAATAGATTAAGAAGATAGTTAAAACAACATTTTGATTCCATACTTAAAATATTACTAAAAAGCTCTTACAAATGTTTTATTAAAAACTTATTAGTTGTTTTAGAAGGGTTTCTGACCATTTGATCTGGCAAAATATCAAACTAATCACTAATTAGCTCATTAAAAATTAGTCTCTAAAATCAAGTGTATAATTTAAAAATTTATTTCTGAAATATAATTGCCAAGGATTAATGTCTTCAATTGAATGCCAGACTTTATACTTTTTTTTTAATGTGCACTGGTATAATATTAGCGGATTGTATGAAAAATTTATAAAATTAAAGGATTAATACAAAGTGACACAATGAAAAGGTTCCATTTGAATAAAAGGCACGAGTTATGTCTCGGATTCGGATAAGTTAAGTTAGTAATTTCGGTTACTGGGATTGTATTCACGACGATGTGATGGCAAGTCAGAGTGACGTTGTTGTTGTTGTTGTTGTTGATTGTTGCTTAAAGGCGTAAAACCCTCTGGTCATCAACGCCTATGGGATGATAAAAGTAAAAAAAAA
>NW_027110043.1:107357-109288 GCF_000696795.3 Halyomorpha halys | reverse complement strand
CCTGCCATTTTTCTAATATTTGTGATTTAAGGGGTGTACTGAGTTCTGATGGGGTAAGAACGGCGGTGCCTCGGCCAGGGAGCGTGAGTGCCTCTCTGGCACCTTTGTCTGCGAGCTCGTTACCAACAATGCCAATGTGGCTTGGAGCCCATATGAAAATAATGGACGTTATTTGATAGTGACGTTATTTGATCTTGTAAGAGAAAACTGGCAACTCTAGAGCTAGGTCTAGGTTCATAATTTTTTAAATCTTCCTTATCTTCTCACATATTTTATCCTCTTACCAGGAAACAGTTTCTAACTCTACTCACTCATCTGAAATATAAAATTTTTATCAAAACTGAATTTTGTTGAATATTGTAGAAATTAAAACAAAGCACCCAAAATGGCCATTCTCACCTCCAGCTCTATTTTACCATAGGTATAAGCTGCACTAGGTGCCACTCGTTGGCTTGAGTGATTTCAGTTATAAGTTACAACTTTCGTTGAATACGAAACAGTAATTAAATTCTTTTGTATATTTTCATTTTCGAAATCATTCGGTGAAGTGTGATTTTTTAGCAAAGCACTTTCAAAAACAGCGTTTTCCAACCCATATAATTGTAAATTGTTTGGTCCATAAGCCACTAGGAATGGAAAGTCCTCCACATCCTCCTCGAAAAATATTTTAAATAAGGTTGCTTAAAAGTAAATTTTTATTGTGAATTTGACTGGTAAGACCTTTCTGCTGACTCCCAATCATCAGGAAAGGTAAGTAACAAAATAGTTTTTAAAATAAATCGTTATAAAAATTTGTTGCCTATCCCAAGGCTCTCGCAACACACCCAGGATCCTGGGAACTGCTGTTCTAAACCAATCATGAAATAAATAATTTGTACACACATCATTTACAACTTACGCTATCTAATTGAAATTCAAAATTTTATTTTGATAATTAATACCTAGAGTAAATTTGCTTTTCATTTTATAATACACTAGCTGACCCGGTAATGCTTCCCTATTGCTATATTTGAGGATGTGAACGATTTAAATAACAAAATTGATAGTTTGATTTATATTATTGTATTTAGTTAAAATTAAACATTTACAAATATTCCATTTTTATGATTTAGTAACATAAATTGAGCTAACACATGCTATAAGGAGGAAACATTAATTGTAATCAAAATTTTTATTAATAACATCAACAGTACTCAACCTATTTACACCAAACCTGGCGGTGGTTTAGGGCTCTATTAACTGCACCTAAGGGCTTAAACCGAATCAAATTACTAACCGTAGATTTCAAATAAAACATTTAAAATTTCTTTTCTAATTACAAATCAATAAGGGCGTTAAATCTATCTTATTTAATTTGTATTAAAAAAGCAGACAATCAGCTTCTTGACGGTTATATTAATGTCAAAATTTAATAAAATGAAGAACAATTATGAAACAATTGATATCAGGAGATAAAAAAACAAAGCTAGGTACAAAATTTCTAATTTTTATTTGTTTGAAAAATGGTATTTGTTAGTTTGAGACGATACTAACAACGAATATGAAATGCCCTTTTTAAAAATGAAAAATTTGCTGATCTACTTTGCTCCGAGCCACATTATGTTTTTATAATTTTCCGTAAATATAATATAGCCTTATAGAATAGTAATGTTTTTTCTTATTTGATTGGAGTACAATAACAGTGAAAAAACGCATATTCTCTTGGCTGTAAACCAAAAACGCTTAATTTTGTTCATAACAATTTTTCCACTCGAGAATTCGGATTATCCTTAAACGCTCCCATGGTGCATGGGGAAATTTTGAATAAAAACTGCAAGTAAATCGGTCCAGTAATTCAAAAGGTTTATTGTAGACAAAGATCCACGATTCCCTTTTATATATAGATAGGTAAATTTATTTTACTTAGAATAATGGTTGACTATTGAATTGAA
>NW_027110043.1:101589-107250 GCF_000696795.3 Halyomorpha halys | reverse complement strand
ATTATTTCTATTTCAGAATAAGTTTTTTAGAAAAAAATATAGAAATATATAAAAATATACTTTTATGAAAAAAAATGATTTGAAATTATCAAATTAAGAATAAGATGGTCATTTCATTCTATGGAGAAGCTCGGTTTTAAGAAGAGAGAATTTAAGCATTTATTTCTTTTAATTACATTACTGCTTGTGTTCAGGAAAACCCTGTAAAATTATACTATCTAAAGTTAAAAGATTTTCACTTTAATCAATTACCATAAATTCCGAATTCATAGACTTTAAAAATTATATTTGATGACTTAAAAATTTATAGATATTATTTCTTAATTATCTGATTGACATTTTTATTATTATTATTTTTTTTTGTAGAGCGAATGTATTATTTATTTACTAATTTCATAATACTGAGGAAACCATTCTGTATAGTGGTCTTGCAGAGAATTCTAAATGGTTCTTGTTGAGAGCTCTAGGCGAGTCTTCTGTCTGAGAACTTCTCTAGAGAAGAATATAAAATAAACATTGAAAAGAGAACGTGAGAATATTGGCTAGAGGAGGTGGGAATATAAGGAGAGGTTTATGAGCGATGGGGTGTCACCGGGCCCTTTGTAGGCCACCATCTCTCTCAGCATCTTGGGCCTCGAGAAAGTCATTTCTTCCTGGCTTTCCCGGGCTACATAGGAGATATTGATAGTGTCATTCTACACCTCCAATTTATTTAAAAGGTGGGTCGTTAATGTCACTATGGTTATTTTAAGGATTTGTTGAAAACAAAACATAATAATATGGCTTGTTTAAATATTTGGAACATTTTGTACTAATTTTAAATAATGAACCTTTTGCAATCGATAAAAAAAAATAAATAAAATGAAATAAAATAAAAAAAATAAAAAAAGTCCGTAGAATCTAAAAATCTAATAGTATAGATAGATAGATAGGCTGTGATTTTTTTTTTTAAAAAAGGTTTGATTTTTAACTACTAAACAAACGATTGTATGAAACCATATGTTTGATAAAAAAAAATTTAAAAACAAAAAGTTGTGGTTAATTTTCTAATCTCTATGTTAATGTAGAACCTTATACGTAAACTGCCTACTTAGCAATTTATAATGCAAATATGAAAAAAATAAAGTTTAATTTTGTGCATTTTATTGTTTTTTATGATTTCTCATATTGTTCGGACAATTTCAAATTCAAGTTTAGTTTCCTCCCTTGCTCCGAAAAATACTCAATAATTAAAAACATATACTTGAATATAAAAGTTATAAAAATTAAAATAAAAAACAAAATTAATTGAATTTAAAAAGTAATTGAATATTATGTATAAACTAATTGAATCTAACAAAACAATAAATAAATCAAAATCATATCAACAGAAATAATTAAAATAAATTATATAATACTACATAATATAATAAGGAAATGCAAAATTTTGTTTTAGATTCAAATTTAAAAATACAATTCACAAGATAAAACTGAGAAACTGATTTATTGTTAAACAACTCCATTCCAATCATATTATTACTTATTATGGGATCTTACATGTATTTCATTCTGCTTGGTAAGTAAATTTCGGGAAATGAAAAAAAAAAACCATACCTACTGTTAGAAGTGAATGGAAGAAGGTAGAGTTGTTTGTTATATAGGGGAATTTGTTGATCAAATGAAATAGGGGTTGTGAAATGGAATGGAAAGAAAAAGAAAAGGAATAAATCGAAAAACTTGTAGTTACTTTGTAGACTGGTTGGTATTAATTGTAAAAGAAAAGTAAAAGAAAACTGTGGAAGAAAAAAAATGTTATCTATCTATTATATTATATCATGTAAAAATATGTAACCTATATTTGTCCAGTCACGGATTGATCAGTATGCTGTGTAATGTAGCAACCCGCTGTATTTGGGCAGCATGAATGAATAAAGTATTTCTTTCTCTCTCTTGTTGCATTACTAATTAAATGAATATGAAATTTCTATTGTAATTTAGATAAATTGTTTTAACTATATATATTTTCAAAACTGGAACAGCCAAAATATCCATATTCATGGATTTATCTTAAAATTTACATTTATCGTTAAGTATGGAGAATAAAACTTGGCTAATTGCTTCTGAGTACACTGATTCATAAAGATTTTTGATACGTGGTCCAAAAAAAAAAAAACACTAGCAAATTATGCATTTGTATACAACTCCGGTCCTTGCTTATAAGTTGTCTTAGGTCGTCTCAAGTATCCCTCTAAGCAAGTTATTACATAAACATATTATTCAGAAAAACATGTCCTCTAAATGTCTAACTGAATAATTTTTAAATTCTAACCTTAAATGTACTACCTAGTTTATCAGCAAGCCGACATTTATTGGTAGTAGTTACTAACCCTGTATTAACTCACCATCTATTGAAGTGATTGCTTGAACAATCAATATGAAGAAAAAGAAGAGAATTTTAATATGATCAGGAATGATAAAGGCGGCACGGATACCGTATTTTCCAATATAATATGGTAATTGATACTCTGTATGAATACTGAATCGAATAAAAATATCGAATGCGATATCAAGACAACACTGCCTCTCTCATATAAATAAGAGTGGATAGATTTCAATAAAAGAAACAACAAAATTAATTTGAAAAAAAAATCTTGAATATTTTCGAAATAATTTCCAGGTTGAAATAAAACAGTTATAAATGTCTGGAATTCATCAATA
Source organism: Halyomorpha halys (assembly GCF_000696795.3). Taxonomy (NCBI): domain Eukaryota; kingdom Metazoa; phylum Arthropoda; class Insecta; order Hemiptera; family Pentatomidae; genus Halyomorpha; species Halyomorpha halys. Next base: position 104,553 of record NW_027110043.1, on the reverse strand, counting down.
TAAAATAAAATAAATTATTTAGTTTTATAAAAAAAAAATCAAATAAAAATGTACCTACAATTTGTAAATTTTATTTAATGATTTCTACAAAGTTAATTTAACTACATCATAATTCTTATTTATTTATTTTATTTTTTTACTTTTTAAAACTATGTTTTGGACATCCTTGTCCATCATCCGGTTTGTTTATTTATTATCAATGATTTTATAAGACAATATAGTTTAATTTTATATTATTAACAAATATTTTTTATAATTTTTTTTTTATTTAACTCTCCAAACATAGACCATTTTCTCTAAAAGTAAAAAATGGTAGTTAAATTAATTTGGTTTACAAAAAAAGAAGTAAGAATTTATGTTTAGAATTAATAATTCTCTTGAAATTGGTGGATAAAAAATGAAATAATAAAGTTGCAGTTATTAATTCAAAAATAAATATTATTAAATCTAGAAAAACTGAAGTATGCAAAAAACCATATAAGTATGCAAAATTGGGCGAAACTGTGGTGATTAATAGTTTTATTCTATTTTAATTCCTTTCTGACCGCACCATTTTCCTTGATTAATTTCACTTGAACAATCCTTTAATCATAATTTCGTGTCTGTGCCTCAATTTTAATTTTGTATTTGTTCTGTTCAATAGAATTTAATGAAAAATTCACAAGTGTATTTTTTCTGACAATTTATTGGAAGCATATTATGGGCCTGAAATTAAGGCTAAATAAGATTAGTTTAAATTCTATATTATAGAAAATAATCATGCATGTGTAAATCGAAAATTTTCGGCGATGTTTCATGAATTATATGACAATTTAACATTTTGTATTAAATGGGTAGTAAAGTAATGGTCATGAATGGCTTATTTTGGTTTGAAGGTTTCGAACTGTACCACATTATATCGGCTTACAAAATAAATAAACCGAAATGAAATTGCACTGTGCCCCCAGTTTTGATAGTGTATTTGTTCTATTAAATAAAATTTTGAAAACATTGATAAGTATATTATTTGTGATAATTCGTTAGAAGCATATAGTGAGGCTGAAATGAGGGCTTGTTAAAATTACTTCAACTTCCCTGTATGTTATTAAAAATACTCATACATGAAAATCGAATGTTTTGGACGATATTTCATTACTTACATGACAATTTTTACGTTTTGTAGAAAACATTTAATAATGTAATAGTTATTAATAATAGCTTATTTTGGTTTCAAGCTGTAGAAAGATTTTATCGACTTACAAAAAGAAAAAAAAGAATTAAAAGAACAAAAACGAAAACTGTAACCTATTTTGTCATGCTAAAATTTTCGAAGTAATTTAGTAATGAAACACTAATTATGCTAAAAAAAGACTTAGGTACAGTTTCAACCAAAGAAAACTTTAGCTGATAAAACCGTATACTTTCATTATTTGTATAGAAGATATCACAATTTAACATCTAGAACACAGTGACACAAAATTCGTGGTCAATCATTATCATTACATATTCTCTTAAATTTTTATTTGGGTTGTTTTAACTACTTTACTATTACTTTTGAGCCCATCTTCTTCATAATGTTTTTTATTGCTTCAATTATTTTGTTAGTTTGTATTATATTTTTAATGAATTTTACAAGTATCTACAATATTATATTTTTATTATATCTCCGTAACTTTTTAAAAACAACTATTGATATTTTAATATAATTATAATTATCAAATTGGTGTTTAGAGCATTTCTTTTATCAACAGGCTCATTGAAACGTCCACTTTAAAACTTTCCTCCTACTATGTATTCATATTTCTCTGTTATTCTGTTTCTATTTTATTACTTTTTATTAAATTCTTCGATTCCTTTCAATATCAAACCAACCCCCTTGTTCATACATTTACACCAGCGCTACCACTAGTGAGCCGAAAGAAAATAGTGAGGAGGGATGAATTATGTATATAGGCTAGGTCAGACTGTGTGACAAAGACACGTAATTTAGTTTTTAGTTGTTTTGTTTCAGTTTTAATAAACAAACTAAATTTGTTTAATAGTACATCGTAGTGGCAATGGTGAAAGGAAAATGAATAGTAGATAAGTGGCTATTCTAATTTGAAAAATAAAGTAAGATAAGTAGAAAGTTATAACAAAGGTTAATTATTAAGTTACATTTATGGATGAATTTAATTAATCTTTCTATCATGGATTTGTCGTTACTCAACGCCATTGGAACATTTGTTGATATCCCTAGCGTTTTGTAATGATCGCATTCTTCTAAAATATGTTTGTATTATTCATTTTAGTTTGTATTATATGTTAAGTTTATTACTTTTACCGGCATAAATTATGGACATATAGCTATAAAGTAATACAAAATATTCAAATAATTTAATATTAAACAGAAAAATTACATTAAATCATAATATAAAATTATAGGTAATAGGTAAGTAACCTAATGACAGACAAGTTCGGAAACGTGGTTTAGAAAATTTTAACTAAAACAGAAAGATGTAGTCTTAATATATTTATAAAAATTATTTACAAAACATTTACGTAATCTCATCGAAAAAAATGAAAATTAGTAAAACAAAATAAAAGAGCCTTAGAGGCGACCGAAATAGATGATATGCATCAGGCTGAGTAGCCTATTAGCCGAGGGTTAAGATTCCCACTTAACCTTCATTAAGTGCACCCACCAACGGAACCACCACCTATCTCCTTCCCTAATCGGTAATTCCATGTTTTATGTAGGATAGTTGTTTCGTTTTTTGTTATAATATTATATAATGCTTGATATTTTCAGTTGAGTGTTAGGTATAATTGCAATTAAGTAAAAAACAAAAAAAAAAACATAACAGTTTTATTAAATAAATCAATTTTATATCCAAATCTGTCTCAACACTTTATTTATTCATTAGTCCAACGTTTCGGCCTTTCTAGCCATCTTCAGGGACATCTTCAATACAAAAATCCTTCTCACATTAATTTATAATTTCT
>NW_027110043.1:94409-101334 GCF_000696795.3 Halyomorpha halys | reverse complement strand
TAGAAATTATAAATTAATGTGAGAAGGATTTTTGTATTGAAGATGTCCCTGAAGATGGCTAGAAAGGCCGAAACGTTGGACTAATGAATAAATAAAGTGTTGAGACAGATTTGGATATAAAATTGATTTATTTAATAAATATTATCTTGTCTCAAAAAATGTTGAAATAATATAATAACAGTTTTATTAAACAGTTATTGAAACAAATCATTAATTGGACTTTGCTTTTAAAACAAATCAGACTTTATTTCAATGACATTTAAAAGATAATTCTGAAATATTCATATTGAAATGAGAAATTCTTAACAGTATTATGATATTTATAATTTTATATTCATATTTTTTTCTTATTCAAGATTAACTAAGCTATCAGGAAGTAATTATTTTTTATAATATTTCCGTTGATTGTCCAAATTTAAGAAGGATCCTATACCTACATTTATTAATGAAGTTAATTTATTTTAATATGCCAATCATCTGTTTGTTTTTTTTCCTATGGCATAAGAAGTAGGGTATTACACCATTTTGCCTCTCGCAGTCCAATATAATTTTACATTTCCTCTTAGTTGGAAATTTATTATGATATTTAGCATCCTGCTGAATATCTTCCAGACCAATGCACGTCAAAAGATGGTCTTCATCTATGTCTCCCATGATGCATAGAGGACATTTCGGTGAATCTACGATGCCTATTCGACTAGACAAGAACAGGCCACTCCCTCACCTCTGCTAAAATTGCTGGTGATTCCTTTATCCTTATGCAGTAGGCTCTTTCACTTCTTTCCTTCTACTTTGTATCTAGCGCTTGTCCTGTCCTTACAATAAGAACATATAAGTGATTTTACTGTTCTTTAGGAACGTGGTTCTCTGCACAACCGAGCTTAGCCAAGCTGTCTACTTCTGTGTAAACATTAGACAATTAGTCATTAAGTTACTCTATACTGTTTTATTTATTTTTGTCAATGAAATAGACCCTCCATGATGTGTTCTATCAAAATAAATGTTAAATTAACATAAAAATTGGTGTTTTTCAGAGATAAGATTAATCTTGTAATGTATTTCTTCGATCGTTCTTTACCTCAATGGCTTTATCAGTGGTCCAGATAATAGAAAAGAAGACGAAAAAATAATTTTGCATTCTCAAAACTTGATTCGTTGCAAAATATTTTTAGGTAAGGAAGTAATAATAAACAGTTATGTAAACAGAAAATAATTAAATCCTCTAAGGTATACTTATTAGGAATATAATAAAAAAATAATAAATTTTATATCAGAAATTTAAAAACATTTCAAATTAAGGTTTTTGACACTCCCAGGTCAAATTAAAAATATGTGTTTAATTTAATGTGTATTTTTAAAACAATTATAAAGCTTTTATTGATTACTTTTGATTCGTGTACATTTTTATGTTCAATTTGCTATCAAGTTTACTTTCAAGGGTACTTATTTTACAGAATAAAGTAAGCAGAAACCAGTTATAACTTTGCTCTATTGTCATTTAAGGAATTTAGAACGAGACACTAAACATTTGAAGCAATATTGTACAGAAATTTTAAGTAAAATTAATTTGTCATAAAAATGGTTGTACATGGGGCAGATAAACGTTTTTATACTGAAATAAATAATAAAGTAGAAGAAATAGAATTTGAAATATAATGAAAATATTTTTTTAAAAAAATCCTGGTCTGTGATGAAGGTTGAACAAAGTTGGTATTAAGTCAGTTAATAATAATTGAACAGAAATCGCAAATAAATATTATAAACAAGTGAAATAATAAACCTAAATGTAGGCAATATAACATAATATGATAAAACTTAAGTACAGTGTGCATGTTTACCTTATTTAATTATGTATTATAGGTTATGTTGGCTAAATTGAATAGTCTGCAACTTTTTCTATGATTTATGTTGAGGCAGTGAAATTAAAATTAAAGTAGGATGATTTATAATTCATAATGTTTCAATAATTTGTTGTAATTAAATTTTTAAATTAATATTACCCTTGAGAGGGCCAAGATCGGCCCACACGTTGGAATTGAAGTGAATCAATAAATTATATAGAGACTATATGGATACATTTTATTAAAATAAATAACTGTAACAGTTTGGGGCAATAAATTAGTATTATGTAGGAAGTTACAAATATTTTTTTTCATATTTATCAATGGAACTGTTGAGCTTTGTACATATACTTTTTTATTTTAGCAGGATAGTAACCACATATATCAAGACGCTCAAGTTAATCCGGGAATGACAATTTTGTTATAAATTGTTTATTCATTATTCGAACAAAAAAATTGATTTTATAACGATTACTTTGTTAAAACAAATTTAAAAAAATAAAACGGCTTTGTTTACTCTGTCATTTCCATGTTCATGATTGGATTGGCGTAACGTTTGTCTCACCAATACTAGGTGGACCCTCTAATCTCTGCAATTCTGTTGAATTCGGACTGTTAGAGAATGTAAGATTCAGGATTTACTTATAGGAGATCCTTACTTACTTAGTAAGTAGTACATACTTAGGACTTCGGCTGCCACTGAGAAACTCTTTTAGCATCTGATAATAAAAGCTCGTTATTACTATTGGTGGATTCTAGCCTCAAATACCTTGGTGAGATCAAGATTAGAGGTACAACAGCAGAGATATGAGCAGAATATAAGGAAATATAACAGCGAGATTTGCTTCTTGTGATGAATTATTCCAGGAGGTGGCTCCTGAAAATATTTTTCTACTAGGTTATGATGTTAGGATAATGGGATAAGGATCAGCGAATATCTAAGTAAAGTATGAAAAAATATTATCTGATAGTGTTGAGAAAAAAAAATGGAACCAGCAGCCTCATGGTGGTTCCGAAAAGGGCTACTCGGGGAAAGCTCTTATCTTTCGCCTCGTCCAAGTAGGTGCAAGATGGTGATATGGTGTTTTATACTCATCACGCGGTGTGGGGCTTTCAAAAAGGGCTCTTTGAATTTGGAACGAGTATTTATCAACAATGTAGATTTTTGGCGATTGTATCGAATTCGCCATTGCCAAATTATTTTTGTTCTGATCTATTAGTTAAACTGTAAATTGATTTATGATTACTACTGTGAATTCGTTAAAAACTTGATATTTCATAGTGATTTAAATCTTTTTGGAATCTACTCTTATTGAATGTAGGGTCACATATGAGAGTTTATAAAATTAAAGAACTCAAACCACATAAGAAACAACTAAACAATTTTTGAAAATAATATTGCATTAAATAGAACTAAAGGCACCTAAACGTATTGCATACGACTGAGCCTGAACACACACCAGTTTATGAAATATTATTCTCTAATGTTTCTTCGTTGCTAAATTTTAATAATATTAATTACCTATTTGTATTATGATTTTAGATAATGCGTAAAGAAAACAGAAAAATTTCAATAGAACAACTTATTTGTTTGCATAAATAGTAATAAATGACACACATTTAATCAAATCAATGAATTCCAAAGCATTGTATTATCGAATGCCAAATTGAAATGTTTAGTATATGGCACATTTCATTGAATAATATCTTCTAATCTGACTCCTATTCAATCTGTATTATCTAGATAGTTATTACAAATGTATAGGTTCAAAAACGATCAAGAACACTCTTAAGTATCGATAGTGAATTGAAAGAATATTGTGGAAGGTTACAGTGCTGTTGTGGTTATTCGTTGTCCTAAGGTGGTGGAGCACATTGTTTAGTCTAATTTTGTGAACTGTTTTATTTTAAATCTTTTAATTGAACTACTATTGTTATGTTGTGTGTGTAAAGATTCATTTGATAACTTTTGGATGTATCTATAAATTGGGTAAATTTATATGATTCCTGACATTTACTAATTAAGATTTATTGAAATATGAGTAATGGACCTAATGCTAACCAATGCAGCGACATTGTAGTCAGCTCCATTTTATTTTACAAAACTATCAATAAACAACCTATGAATGAATAAGGTTATTGCTGATATTAAACTAAAATACTTTATGTAAACTAACACTAATCACACCTAAAATGGATCCATTCCATTAGATATCAGTTAAGAGAAAAAAATAAAATCGTTTGTGCATGTCTCTGACTTCTAGTCTTTTCTTAGACACAGGGACTGTCCGACAGTCATGAATGGTTCTAAACTTAGTCTTTGTGCTAGAAGGTGCAATTGCTCAATAGTTTGATGAATGGCAGCGGAACCATTGAGACGAAAAAAAAAATTAGTGCATTTTCAAAACATCAATTTTCTGACTTCCAGGCATAAAGAAACATGACACACTCATTTAAACTAACATGGTACCTCAACAATTTTTCTACTCACTTTTATATTCTATGAAATTAAATGACTGAAACAGTATTAAACTCACCTGTTTATATTTATTTAATTGTTCATATTTGTTTTAACATTACTATATAATACTTGCATAAATACTTTAATCTTATCAAATGTATGGTGTGTTTTAATTCATGAAGAAAAAGCATTCTATTGTGAATTGGAAAGAGTTTTTGGCTAGCCGTAAGAATGAATTCTACGTTTTCTTTGATAAAGGTAGAAAGAAGCCGATCTATGAAGCAAATGATTTTAAATTTCAAGGCACCCTTGGTGAAGGAGGATTTGGACGCGTTTATTTAGTTCAGCACAAGAAAACACGTAAAGAATATGCTTTAAAAGTTTCTAATAAAGCGCAACTGGCTCGACGGCTTACGGTTAACTATGCAATCGGCGAAAGGAAAATCCTTGAAGCTATAAACTTCCAATTTTGCATCAATTCTGAATTTTCATTCCAAGACAACAGTTATCTTTATATTGGTCTCCCATTCATCTGTGGAACCGACATGTTCAATCTTCTACAATATAGGATATATTTAGAGGAGAAACACGCCAAGTTTTACTGTGGCCAGGTAGTATTGGCCATAGAATACCTTCATAATATTGACATAATACACAGAGATATCAAACCGGAAAACATTCTCATCGACGTGAATGGTTATATCAAATTAGCGGATTATGGTACTTCCAAGATTGTCAAGGGACGGACCTACTCGATGTGCGGTACCGAGGGGTTCATGGCTCCAGAAATCCTCCTCAATATGGGGCATGGTAAAGCTGTCGACTGGTGGTGCTTTGGCGTTCTACTCTTTGACGTCTGCGCTGGTCGACTTCCCTTCACCAGTCCGAACACGATGAGGAATGCCGAGAAGATTATTCTAGGGATTTACTGTACTCCTAGTTACTTCTCTAAATTACTCACAGATCTGATTAGCAACCTCCTCCAAGTTGACCTGACGAAAAGGTATGGCAACTTGAGAAGGGGAGTGAACGACATCAAGGAGCATCCTTGGTTCAATGAATTACACTGGATGAAACTGCTTAATCAGAAGTTGACAGCACCATTCAGACCCAAGTTAACTGGCATTGACGATATCCTCAACCTTAAGTTTAAACAGAATAAGGAGATCCGATTGAAAGTTGCTAAGGAAAACATGTTTGGTGACTTATTTATTAATTTTTAATCGGCGGATCAATCAGATCGAGGTGGAGTCAAGGTGCTGCTCAAGGTTGATGCTTGCATATTGATTTTATATAAATAAACCATATATTTATTTTAACAATGCTCATCATCATTATAATTTCTGACCTCAGAGCTATTGACAGAATAATTCATGTATGGGTAAAAACTAAAAGGTAACATAAAACGATAGGAAATCCTTTCGCCGGTATATCCCTTTATACCATACGTGGGCAACACCCGGCCCACTGTAAGATTTGATCCGACCCGCGAGACATTTTGAAACCCAATTTAAAAAAAAAATATATTACACTACTTATACTACTGATACTCACAGAATCAAGTTAAGCAGGTGGATGGTCCAAGCTTTAGTTCTCACCACCAGGAATAGAGCCCCTCCCTATTCCTAGTAAGCTACAGGCAAACACATGCCACATCGATGACACCGCCTTTAGCGGCCCCGGCAACCTATCTTATAATCCCATATTGTCAAAACAAGATGTTATAATTTGCCAACATATGTACATACATTTCACTTGTATATATTATAATTTGTTTGTTCTATTTTTTTTTTAGGTCAGAAAAAAAAGCTTTAGTTCAAATAGAATTGAGCTACTGAGGTGGTAACTTCGACAAGCGATATCCTACCGAACTGCTATTGCCGTTAATTTGCTTTGTGACTTTGTATGCATCTTGAGTGCTCACATTTTTTTCACCTGTAAATGTACTTTACAACTAGCAAATGAGATGTTCTATCTAGGCATGGAATGAGGGAGATAGCATCCAGTGGTGCATCCTCCTGACGTTAAGTAAATTATTTTATTACACTAGGAGGCCCCCATCCAACTCCTCTTCATCCTACGCGGAGTAAGGTCAGGAATGTCATGTGTTGCCGTCTGTCGTATAAATTGATTGAAATGTCCATGTAGCGTGTTGTGAAACCGTTTATAAGGCATATGAATGTGGCCCGTTACAGTCGGAATGCGTAGATCGGTGTGAATGGTCTCGTTTGAAACGTAGAGTTCGTTACCAGGCTTAAAAATGTTGATTGAAAAGTTTGTATTTTTAAACGGTTTTATTTAGCTCACCACGTTTGTTTTATTTATTATTTATTCTTGGGTCAAATTTAGTAATTCAAATTTCACCCTCTTCCTGTCAACCGATTAATCTGAAATTTTGTATACACTTTGGATTTTGGTGACAATACAATTATATTTATTCATTATCATTATAAATTCAAGATGGCCGCCGCTACAAAATGGCGGATAATTTATGTTTTATTAATCCCATCAATATGGGTATGAAATGAAAGGGCTCAACAAGCAGTATACAATATACTATAAAAAATTGAAATCCAAGATGGCGGCCGCTACAAAATGGCGGATAACGTAGGTTTTATCAATC
>NW_027110043.1:74218-93609 GCF_000696795.3 Halyomorpha halys | reverse complement strand
GTGGATATAGCAGTAGCTATATAGTAATAATACCAGCTGATATCAACAAAACTGGGGGTTTACTAGCGGACCTGGAAATATTTGTGGGGGCAAAAGTCATGCTACGGTCCAATATTGACGTTTCAAAGGGATTAGTAAATGGCGCTATAGGCTACATCAACGAAATCGTTTGGCCTCAATTTCGTCGAACTCAGATGTATGCAACAGATGTACCTTCCATCCGAATTGATTTCGCAAGAGACGGAGTACATCTTATACACCCGAAAGCCATACAGTTTCCAGCTAAGTACAATTACGGGACGGCTGAAAGAAGAATGTGGCCTTTAATACTATCATGGGCTTCTACAATACATAAAATGCAGGGCAGCACTGTGGATCACGCAGTCGTATACTTAGGTGCGAAACTGTTTGAAGAAGGTCAAGCATACGTGGCTCTTAGTAGAGTAAGATCTTTGCAGGGACTACGTATAGAGGAGATGGACTGCAATAAACTAACGGGCAAGAAACCTTGCAATAATGAAGCACTAAATGAATTAAACAGAATGCGAAATAAAAACTAAAAACTAGAAAATAAAAATAGGTAAAAAAACTGTTTAAGTTAAACGGTTTTATGTTAAACATACATTGCAATGTTTAAGATAAATGTACTAAAAACCAAAAAATAATAAAATAGATACAGTCGTGGGAATTATAAACATATGCATAGACTAGACTAAAATAAAACCGTGGGGCACGTCAATCGTCTACAAATTATCGACTTAATGTGCGATAGAAGAATCGTTTAATTCGTCGTTAGGCAGTTGGCCCGCAGACGGTGAGGAAATTACTTACAATTTTCCTGCTCATGGAAATTCCAATAGTTATACACTCCATGTAAATAAAAGAGAAGTTTCGACTAATTTATCGTTGGACATTCACACTGCTGGCTGGCGAGGAATCGTTTCAATGCTCGGAGTTTGTCTTTAATCGACAAAACATATGATAAAAGTACTACTCGCTCACCACAATGAAACCCTAAAACTCGCTTATAATCGAACTTGCTAGCTTGTTTCCACATTCTAGCCCTACTTATCACACGTCCACCGTTGTCGGTTGAACAACTGCCTAATTATAGTGTAACATTACAAAACAAACATTTTAATCAACGATTGTAGACAATTGACGTGCCCCACGGTTTTATTTTAGTCTAGTCTATGCATATGTTTATAATTCTCACGACTGTATCTATTTTATTATTTTTTGGTTTTTAGTACATTTATCTTAAACATTGCAATGTATGTTTAACATAAAACCGTTTAACTTAAAAAGTTTTTTTACCTATTTTTTTGGTTTTTAGTACATTTATCTTAAACATTGCAATGTATGTTTAACATAAAACCGTTTAACTTAAAAAGTTTTTTTACCTATTTTTATCTGTATATGTAACAAAAAAAAACTACAGCTGTGTTCTGTTACATAATAAAGTCCGTTGAGAGATCTCTCTTCTCTACCTCTATCACAAGCTAACCTACCCTTACCCGTTTCTTCTTAGAATCACGCTCTAACCTCTTCGAAAAATTTGAAGAAATATTGAGACAAGGTGAATCAAAGGTTGTAATTTATATTTTATGTTTTTTAATTAGTTTTCATACTTGGTATTAATTAAACACCTTTGCACCAATGCACATTTTAAAACTGCGATAGTAATGCAAATCTCCTGGAATTTCTTCCTCATACATTTCCGGTGTGTCATAAATATTGTACTGAATATGCTTCAAGGATATGAACTGAAAGGAACATTGGCTAATTTTAGGAGCACTCGCAGTAATTCCCGCCGGATGGAAACTCAACTCTGTCGCGTCGGCCTTGCAGGGACAGAAATTACTTTTGGTAAAGTATTCGCTTACTTTTGAGAGGGTAGCCAGTCTTGCAGGCATTTGCTGATGATCTTAATGAAAGGGCAGAAGATATAGGAAGGAGGAGAGATCCAGATAAGGTAAAATGTAATGATAATGCAGTTCAATTTTATCAAACATAACGATAGAATGAACTGATCCAATAATGATATTATTACTCAATGCCTCCTAAGGAAGTAATCTGTGAGCCAAATTAATGTCCCATTTTTATTTTGTATTTTATTTTCTTGCACAGATTGCGATAGAGATGCCTAAGGGCTTTAAAACTCTATCTAGAGAAGCTAAGTATAAGACGTTAGCTGTTAGTGGACCAGAATCCTAATTGATTTACATAATGCATTTTGGAATATTACAATATAATATATTATATACGATATAATAGATATTACTATAATTATATATCAATACACGACGTCATTTTGATAATCCTAGTTTACGTCTTAGCTGCTAGGTCCCATCATGTCAGTCCGCAACGGTTCTAGCTTTAGCTAGAGTGGTGATAGTAGGAGTGTTTTTACACTTTTTGATTGGTTCTATTGTTTTTCTCTCAACTGCAATTTCATTCAGTCATTGATGTATTTGGTCTCAAACGGGAGATATATAATGCAAATTCAACGCGGATGAGCTTGCAGCTTGTATTACAATACAATTAATCATATGAGAAATATAGAAGAGTAAGGAGAATTATTGCGATTATTCAAAGTTTTGATAGAAAGAAACGTTTTGATATCCCCTTATAAATAACAAATTTATGCTGAATAGATAGTATATATCTTGTTTTTTTTTTGTTTTTTTACGAGGGTTGGTGGAAATCTTCAAAAGACACGGATAGGCCCGTACCAATCCCTGTGTAGGATTTTTACCCACTAAAACCACCTCCCTACACATGTTTATTCCTCTCCACGGGACCGCCGCTAGGCATTACTTCATGGAGGGAAATGACAGAGTGCCGCCTCGCTTTCTTTCTTGTCCAGTTTGAAGCGGTACTGGTAGGCTCTAAAGCATCCGTGTCCAGTCAACAATTGGGTTACGTAATAATCCACCTCACCATGCTGGCAGCCATACCACATGCCCACATCGGGTATTAACCTGCGAGTCCACCTTCCGGAATCTGCAGCCTCCCAACGTTGCTGCCACTGGTCGATGGTTATTTTTCGCTCTTCCCCTCTGGAAACGTGTATGCGTCTTCTATAGTTTCCTTCTTTCTTCTAAAAGGCGGCATTCGGGCTACCACGCACACTACTTCGTAGGAAACAGTTCGAAAAGCACTAACCGTCCTTAAAGAAACCCTGTGGTACACTGAAACCAATTTTCTCATGTATGATTTGGTAACCATCGCTTCTTTCCAAATCGGCGCTGCATATAACATAATGGAGGGAACAACAGTAGCAAGGAGCCTTCGGCTACTTTCTCTAGGACCTCTGACGTTTGGCATAAGACGTGACAAAAGGGATGCTACTTTAGCAGATTTGGCACTGATATACTCCGCGTGAATATTAAAGCGGAGACGTGCAGACCCCTAGGTATTTTAAGCATGTCTGGGAACGAATTTCGTGCCTACCAACCGTGACAGTGATGGACTCAGTCTGCTTCCTGCTTGTAACTAGGAGAACCTCAGTCTTGTGATCTGCAAGTTGTAGGCCTACCGAAGACAGCCAACCTTGAAACGTAGCAACAGCCTGGTTAGCGATGAGAGTAACTTCTTCCAACTGCTTCGCCGCCACTATAACTGCAATTTCTTCTGCGAATCCCACAACTGACGTTCCACAGAAGAGATCCTAATACCGAGCCCTGTGGGACACCACCAGTCACCTTTTATCTTATTTGGCCAATGTCTGAAAAATAAAACAGAAGTCTATATTCGAAGCAGTCTGTGAGAACTCTCATAAGATAGGCTTGCACCTCCATAGTCCGTAGGGCACCTATTATACAGGTCCATCTTGCAGTGTTAAAAGCATTCTTAACGTCTAGAGTGATGATTGCTGCATAACACCTCTCTTCCACCTTACTCCTGCAATTGCCGTGCTGGCCATCTAGACTACCAATCCAACAGCATTTATCGTTGTTCGCTCTTAACGAAATCCGTATTGAGCACGTGAGAGGCCATTAACTCCCTTCGTGAACTCTTGTCGCCTGAGTGAAGGGAGTTTGTAAAATTCCTTACCCATAGTATCCAATAAGAAAATTGGACGATAGGTTGACGGGTCTTCCAGTCTCCCCTTACTCTTTGGAATGAGTACGAGGCGCTGTCTCTTCCAAGGTTTCGGAATTGAGCCTTCACGAATGCACGAATTGAAGAGATCAATGAAAAGATTTTCCATATAAACATTTCCTGAAAGCCACTTTCAGAGCTACATTAGGAATTCCGTCCAATCCGGGTGCCTTGCCATGTTGTAGGTCCGAGGCGATCTCTATCTCTTCCTGTGTATTTTGTGGAAAATTCCTATATATATATATATATATATATTTATTGTCTAAACTTTCAATAGTATTTGCCTGTTCAGGGGATAGTCCTCTGACAATACTGTCTACAACATTTGATCTCGTGGGAAGGTGTATCGTACCTTTACATAGTTTCTTAAGTGCTATTTTGTAAGGTCTATCCCATGGGTCTGCATCCACCTCATCGCAGAGTTCTCTCCAGCACCGTCGTTTGCTTTGTTTAATGGCTTGTCGGAGGTTCCTTCTAGCTCTCTTGAACTCTTCTTGAAGCACAGAAAACTCCGGCAGACGTCTCGCTCTCAGGTAACGTATTCTAGCTTGGTTGCAACACCTGCGGAGATTGTCAATAGTATCCGTCCACCAGTACACTGAGGAATGATATTTCCCAGACTTTGAACGGGCCATAGCTGGATCACAAGCCCCAGATAGAAAATAGGTCAGTAAGCGCGCCTTTTCCTGGACTGACTCTTTTAATTCACACTCATTCTCTAGCATTAAATTGAATGAAGCGTCCTCAAAGTTTTTTGTATTACAGCCATTAGTCCTCCATTGACAACTCTTCTTTCTTGTTGGCGTATGCAGTGTTATCAATATAGCCTGGTGATCACTGTTTGTATAAAATCTACAAACCTCCCAAGTAGCGATCCAATGCATGCGTCCACTGACAAACGTCAAATCAATAATTGATGGCCTTCCTGCTCTTGTGAACGTCGGGTTTGTTCCGGTATTCATAAGAATCAAATCATTTAGTTGTGTGAATGCTTCCAGGAGAACTTCACCTCGTCGATTTGTTATTCTACTTCCCCATTCCGTTGCCCATGCGTTAAAATCACCAGCTATGATAGTTGGATCATGGCAACTAGCCTCTAAGACAATGCGATCCAACAAATTCACAAAGTCTTTGATTGTGATGCTGGGATAGGCGTAGCAGCTAAAGATGTACACGTCGTTGATCTTCTCCCATACAAAGCCGCAGTGCGATGTAGTATTCACTTCCTGAATAGCTTGGGAATTACAGACCCAAATAGCAGCTTTATCTCTGGCATCGGATAGCACGAGCGACGTCAATGTGCTGTTCCCGTACCGTTCGGTAAAGGTGATCCTGAGCAGCTTCGCCGGGTGTGTGTGTATTTGAACAGTTGGGCTCAACAATGAAAAGTAGTATGGAACTGAATATACATATTATGTCTAGTTTATACCTGGGAAACATATCTTTGATTTTCCACTTTTATCCATTAAAAAAAACAAAAACGGTTCATCATATCATACTACAATTAAGTGTTCATAAATATCAGATTGGTCTTATGATGCCTAGATTAAAAGAAGGTTCCCCCTGAATTACTTTTAACTTTCTTTATTTAAAATCATTAACTATCCTACATTGTTAGTGGTTGTGAAAAATGGATAAATGTAAAATACGTAGAGATTCCATAATCAAGAAAAGATGGAAATAAATTTTCGTTTTTCCATGTTTTTTTATAAAAATAGTCTTAACATTCTGGCAATTTTCGTAGACCATAGAAATATAGTGATAGTAGTTATTTCTAAATCTATTAATAGAAATAAAGTAATACGAAGTTTTACCATTAAAAATTACCGTATTTAAGTTGCAGTTTTGAAACAAAAGAGAGTTGTAAGGGAATGTTGTAAGAGGCGCACTGTATTAGATTTTTTTAGGGAAAAATCTCACCAATTCAGAAATTAATCGATGCCATTTGCTATAGTAATTAATTAACAACTTTCATTATTTTTATTTAAATTAATTTAATATATCACTTACAGTTTAAAGTTAGTAGTAACGGTTATGTGGCATTGGTGCTAAATTCAGACCATCCTCGCCCTTAACCATTTCTGTAGAGATGGTTTCTGTGGAGACTGGGCAATATGTTAGGCAGCGCTGTTTAGGAATTCTGCAAGTGGTTCCTGCCCAGGATGCTGGGCGGAATGCTGATAACCTATTAGATTACATAGCTGTAAGACAGTCGTTTCTAAATCAACAACATTCTTGCCAAATGACCATATATCGGTCCTATGATGGCGTATAGTCAAGTTCTGTCCCTGAGGTTTAATTCGTTAATGAGGTTATCGATTTTTTTTTACTGATTGTTCCAACCATATGTTGCACTAAACACTAGAAAGTAGAAGTATCTTTTAGTTTAATTAATTCTAGGAAAAAATATTACTATGTAATACAGGTATCAGGGAACCAAAGTAACAACCCTTTATAATGCAAAATGAAAAGACAAGACATAGCTAGATATTATTTTTAACTAATGACAGATAATGTTTCTACAACAATTGGCCAGATTAGAAATTTTAGAATTTTACCAATAAAAAATATTTTCTTAACCAACAAATTTAATTCATACTAATATTATTTTTAGGTTATCTTAAAATAGTAGTTTCTAATCATTTGGAGATAATTAAATACATTATATTTTTGACAATTTTTTATTCCTAAAAATTTCAATATTATAACTTACGGAAAAGTTTAAGCTTAATTTAAAATAAAACGGACTCATAAAGAAAAAATACTTAGTGTATTGTATCAATGCTATACACGAAAATAGGTACGCCACAGGTTTATTTTGTAATGGTTTTGTTCCTACCTAATCTTGAGTGAAGTTAACGAGCTAAGAACAAGGTGGCCACTTCGATCTTAATTTACCACTAACCTCCACTTACAATCGAAAACTTCCATTTACTTCTACGAATTCTTCGCTAGATCCTAGCATTTTTTTTATAATAATGCATGTACGAATAAAGTTCTTTTAATATGTAAATATCTAATTTAACAAACAATTTTCTAGTCACTAATTTCAATAATAACGTTTGGCTGCATACCTGAAAAGTCATCAAAAACTGGGTAATCCTCTGGACCAGAATCCTCATTGGTAGCGTTAGTGGGTAGTAAAACAGTCACAGTATCACCTTCCTCAAAAATATTTTGCTAACTCTCTTAATTTAATTTCCACATACTTAATCATATAGAGCTATCCAACCAAAATGGTTTTCATGTTATTCACATTTTTCAAAAGTTGCTTTAGTTTGAAAAAGCAAACAAACATGTATGGTAGTGCTATCTCTAATATAAATCTCAATAAAGGACACTATAGTGTTGCTGAATTTAATATGTTCAAAGTTAAGAAAAATGAAAATTTTCTAGTTCTTAGAGATATTAAATCAGATTTATTACATGAAATTTCCTTAAATTTAAAAAACAAGTTGATTTTATACTATATTTATTATGTAAAGGACGTTGTGTCGATAAGTAAAAATTGTATTTTTGAAAACTTGTCACGATTTTAAAGTTTAACTCTCGTGCCAGGGCCAGGATTTATAGTTAGAGCCTAAGTGCCCTATGTATATTCTAGTTAGATATTGTTCTAGTGTGAATAATGTCTGCTGCCATAACCACTAATAAGATAAACTATAGTTTATGAACCTCGACACTCCATAGCATAGTTGGAAGGACTTTTTAAGTTGTGGTTAGGTGGGACTTGGCTATTCTCCAGAGCCTCAACCCTGCTTTATAAGTTGAGATTTATATTATCAGTTCTCCTTTGTCCAACTTTTTCTTCTATAAAAATATCCGCTGCGTTAATATAATACGATTCAGTGAACTAACAGAAAATATGAGCTTGAATACACTCCGCAGGAAAAAAACAAAACAAAAACGGACAGTTTATATTTGGCAAATTCCATGCAAATGAGTCCCAGAGACCATTTCATGAAGCGTGATGTACCGAGATGGTTAATTTATTATTCAGCTCCTTAACGATTTAAGGGGAGGAATTTGTAATACTTTTTTTGTGTTGGTGCTATTTGCTGTCAGCGCTGAGTCATCCACTACGGTGTTTTTTAGCAAAGGATAAGCAAACTATGCAACTTCATCTGGCTTTTTGGTAAGGTTTTATCATTCTAAATTGAGCAATACTAACTTTATATATTTATAAATGAATAACTATATATTACTACTATTTTGATTTGTTATTATGGCCTTGTTAGACGGCAAAAAGGACAAGAAATAGCTCATAATGAACAACTAATTTTTTATTTACTTGGCGATTTTAATCAAAATAGTCGAAAAATTCTCGTGTTACATCCCAGGCAAATATTATGTAATTTCAGTTTCGTGCGATTTCTGGTTTTTTAGTTAGGCACTTCACAGACACACATTTTTCAAGACTATATTTTTTGGACAAAACTTGTATTTCCGTCGAAAACTAGAATTCAAAATTTTGCACGATCGCATACTTTCTCTTACTATATATTAATATTCCGTTTAAATAGAATATTCTAAACTAATTTTAATCATATGGCTAATTAGAAACGCCAGCGTCACATGTGGCCGAAATAAAAAAAAGACACTAACTAGCAAGCTGTGGCCAAGGGGAGTGAAGAAACAGCCATATTTTTTATATAAGCAATGACTGCTCACTCTTATTCAGTAAAGGAAACCGTGAGAGAGTAGACATTGCCGAAGAGGACTCCGGTAGCCGAGGAAAGGGTAGATGGAAGGATATGGAGAAGAAAAAGGATGCATGACTGCATGAGTAAGACACCTTCCTTCTACATATGATTCACATTATCACGATCCCTCATTGTCATTAATATGCAGTTTTCATTACTCCCTAATCAAACCTAATTAAGACACCTTAACTATAAATGTTTTGTTTCGACCACCTTCCATACTCTGTAGTTACAATAGACTTAATATTTAACATTTAATATTCTCTATTGTTCAACCCACCTCTAGATTGTAAATAAATTCTGTTACCTTAGGCCTTATTTTGATTAATTAATTTCAATACAGTCCACAAACAATATTTAACTAGACAAAAGTGAAATAACGCCTGGCCTTTTGCGCACAATAGGTCTTATTGGCCGCAGTACATCTGTGTCAATTAAAAAAAACGCCTGTCCTTTTGTGCACAATAGGTCTCATTGGCCGCAGTGCATCTGTGTCAATTAAAAAAACGCCTGGTCTTTTGCGCACAATAGGTCGTATTGGCCGCAGTACATCTGTGTCAATTAAAAAAAACGCCGAGCCTTTTGCGCAAAATAGGTCTTATTGGCGGCAGTGCATCTGTGTTAATTAAAATAACGTCTGGCCTTAGGTTGAAGGCGTTCATCAAAAAATTCCATATATAGCTAAATGCACGTAATAACACAAATCTAACAGGAAACGGTTTATGATTATATTTGAAACAGATTAAAGTGGAATAGTTTTACATTTGACATTGCAGAGGAATTAGAAGGAAACTATTACGTTTCACTGTAAAATTTCTATCTATAGGGAATGTTTTGTGTCTTCTGCCAACTGCTAAAACAATAAGAAACATGACGATGTCTGCTGGGAAGGTTATGCCTACTGCTAGGCTTACCAAAACTGTTATTCGGAACATTATAAGAAAAGAGGCGCAGCTTTATTGCAAGGAAAGGGCACCATTTGGTAAAGGAGCTATAATAACCGCAAATATAGCTGGCGGTTTCTGTTATAATATCGTTCCTGTAGCGGGTTTTTCTGTTATTAATGATCTGTTATTTTCGACCGTTAATCCTAAGATGCCTAGAAGGAATCTTTAGTTCCATTAAAACAATACTGTTTTTACAATTTATTTACGATTATTGGGTATTTTTTGTGAACAAAAGTTTTAAAATAATTTACCGATGTACTCATCCTCAATCTAGTAAATAAATATTTGGTAAATTCCATATTTTTCAAATAACTTACCCATTACAAATTAAAATAGACGTGCACAATATAGGTTTTTATTTTCAATTTTTGTTTTTATGCAATTTTGAAATATCTTCCAATTTTGCCAAATGCTTGATTTTCTGATGCTTTTATTTCTTCCACTTTCCATTGTTTCGATTACTAAATTCAATTTTTTTACGGTAACACTATTAAAAATATATCTTTCATATTGGTAGTTTAGTACAACAATCCATAACTATTTTTTTCAGGTTATTTGTATTTATATAACGTTTCTGCATAACATAACGATAACAAACCTTTACATAAAAAATCAAACGATTTTTTCAGTAAAGTCATAGCTCATATCTCATATCTAAAAAATATACACTCTTGTTTCTAAAAAAAACCGTTAGTTTCATTTTTCTGAATCTGTACAATATTGACATCGATATAAACTCTATTACGTACTACTTATAATAAGCTTTGGTTGGAATTGAATACTATCTTTCTACTTTCGAAACAATGTTATTTAATTAGAACCAGTTCAACTCTGTAAAGCAACTTGTATTTTCCGAGATAGGTATTGTCCTGGAATTCAGCTCTGGAATTTTCCAAGGCCTATACAGCCTCCTGAGTGATCTCAAGATCAATATTAGGGACCGACTTGAATTCCAGAGTTCAGGAAAATGTTGGTATATTTTTTTTTTCATATATAAAGTGGTATGCAAGGGTAGAATGATTGAAAATATATTTCAAAGATGAATTTGCATATTTTTGGTTTTCCACATAAACTGTTTACATCGTTCACTCTTTGTAATAATACCTAACAATTGAGCTTAGAGGCTAGTTTTACGGTTTTATTTTTATGAGGATGATTTTACTATTTTATTTTTGTTTTACTATATTATTTTACTACATAATTGGTAGAAGTTAAGCATATAAAAATCATTTTAATGTAAAATGATCCTTTCATGATAAACCACCAAAACCTTCTTGTTCATGCCTAGCTTCTCCTTCATTACCTGATAATCCTCCTAGGCGTATGAAAATAAGATGGGCACCTTTCTTTACATGTCTGTATCTTGCAATTGTATAACTGACATCAAATTTACTACTCGAAATTAAGTACTCGGCTCTGACAGGTGTATTTAAACAAGGTATTTACGGCGTTTTATGCAATATAAAATTGGTTTCAAACGCCTGGAATAAGTTGGATTTTTTAAATAAAAAATAAATATCAGTTGTTGGAGGTAGATAAATATTTCTTTTTATACCCAACCACCTTCCCCTGCCTTTTGAATAAATAATACAGGTGTTTGCAGCAATTGAAATGAATAATAAAGAAAGACCCCTGCAGGGGTGGCCCTTGGTGAGAGGTGTCCGAGGCAGGTCGTCCCTTCCCCAATCCCCTAATTAATTTCCGGCCAAAATATTTCACAATATAATTATTAGAGTAAATGCATCCGTCACAAATTATAGAGATGTGAATCCTGTTTAACATAATAATGAATATAATATATGGGGATTGTGATGATTTTCGGTACTGGTCATTATCATCTGTCTTTATGATTAAAAATTAAGGCTGACTAGACGTTGTACAGTCCAGTATTTGAGCTAAAGAGGAAAATTCTCTTATAATAATTATACCAGAAAAAAATCCTATTTTTTAAAATAAAATAAATTGAGGCTAGAACATTCCTGGTGGCAAATATATATATATGGTTATTATTATTTTCATCCGATTCACTTCAAATTACTATACATTACTTTAGCTTTACCAATGGAGCAAAGATGAGTAAAATCCTAATTTACGGACTTGCCCTCGATATGCACTTACCTTATACATCTACATCTTTGACCTTTGATAACATTAATCCTTCAGTCAAACGTAATTTTAAAAAAAAACTACTAAAACAGAGTGAAAATAATTTCTAGCTACAAAATTTATATTAAAATAAATAAATTAATTTAAATCGGTTGTTTGGTTTCCAGAAGGTGTGGGACGACGCTGTGGTGAGAAACTGTGGTTCTAGTTCAAAGGACCTGGGTTCGAATCTAGCTTTAGCAGATTGTTATTTATTTTGTTATTGTAGCGATAAGGCAAGCATGTGGGTTCAGAGAGCCATCTGGGTTCCACCAACCCTCATAAAGTGGATACCCATAATTGGGTGAAAATCTAGTGGTTGATCTAGATCATAATCAAATCACCTTCTTGCACAACTGTTGATCAAGAATCAGTACATCCTTACGATGTACTGAACCTCTGACTCTCCATGGGTTGTAGTGGTTCAGATTGTTTTCTGAATTATTTATAGAATATTAGGGTAAAAACATTTATTGTTTTATATTCGATTTTTATTGTCACATCATATCAGAAGTACTTCATCCTTAACAAATCATTTGAATATATTTTAATGCTGCCGAAACTTTTACAAAATTAAGTCTAAAATTAGTGAAATAATTTAAATTAAAAGTAAATAAGTAATATAAAAAAACTTTAAACATAGACTAAGAGTGCCCCAGGTGTACATTAATTCCTGAAGTACGTTTAAAAACAGCTGATCCACAAGGACCGTTGGACGATACTTACTAACGGCCTAAGTACTCCCCACTTTGTCGTATCGTTAACGTTAGTTGGGCCTAGTACGTGACTTGGATCCTCACGAATTGAAAGCTCAGCTTGTTGGCACCTTTATCGAGGGCAAAAAGAGTTCCATTTGTCCTTCAGTTGTCGAAGAGTTATTGGTATCTTAGATAATTTGTGTCTGTCGTCCGGAAAGACAACTTAAATCCGGAGTGAGCAATAGGATACTTCTTAATATTTGAGGAAAAATATCTTATGTATTATTTTAAATATCTTTATTATAAATAAAATCAATCAGAAAAAATATGTCAGTCATGGGACTGGCAGATAGAAGTTAATCTCCTGGAAATGTCATAATGTATTAATATTTTATTAATAATTATATATATTTTACAAAAGCACAATAATGTTTTTATTTTTATTATTTAATTATAACTAATTCATCATTTTTATTTACTTATACTTTTCTTTTGTTAACTAAAATTATACTATAAGCCCCCTAACAACAGTCAAAGTTCAAACGTAGCTTCAAGATGTAATTTTAATTATAGCTTATTA
This sequence comes from Halyomorpha halys, assembly GCF_000696795.3. Classification (NCBI taxonomy): domain Eukaryota; kingdom Metazoa; phylum Arthropoda; class Insecta; order Hemiptera; family Pentatomidae; genus Halyomorpha; species Halyomorpha halys. The sequence continues at coordinate 80,429 of NW_027110043.1, read as the reverse complement.
CTAAGAGGATTAAATGCGGGACATTTCCCTCATTTACTATATGCAGCTACAAGTCTTAGTTTTTGAGATCTTTTAATCTAGACGCAAAACACATTAAGTGTTGCAGAGATTAATGTACTTTTCAGCCTCGAGTTCCAGAGCACTAGGACGTAAAAATAAAAAAAAAACAATAAGTCCATACGGTACTGTTATGGTGAACAGTTAACACAATAGTTTACGATTTTTTGTTCAACTTAATTTATATTTGACAAAATCATCTAATTCTTGATAACATTTTGCTGATACACAGGTTACAAATAAAACGAAATATTGAACTTGGTACACGAGTTTAGCCTGCTCCATATCTTTTTCTTTGACGTTATAACGTGAAACCTAAAATTACATATTGTTCATATCATCAACAAGATAGAGGAGAAGAAACGTCATCCTGTGAGCCGTCCTAAGAAGGAAATAAACTCCTTCGTTGCGAGGGAGATGTGATTCCGAAAACGAATGTTGACTTCTTAAGAATTGGAAGCGTTCCAGAGTCTTTCCCTGCTAGCAGTCATAACAGATCAGGGACAACTTGTCCTTATCGATTTTGACATCATTTTTTAGAACAACCATCTTGCTATTCTTCTTAAAAATACGATAATATAAACAAAAATATTAATCTTGCAGTTTTTGGCAATAAATAAATATTTTTAACTATCTTGCATCGCGTTTAAATGATATGTTGATTTTAAAAATTTTAAAAAAGGTTATTAGGATGATGTAGTATAGAATAATAAAAACTAAATAAAATAAAAAATATACTTTTCTCTTTTAATTTTAGTAGGTCACATACCGTTGGATAGGTTAATATTTTAAATTAACATCGGTGTCAGTTGTTAAAATGTTACATTAATAACATTTGTTCTGTTCACTAATCCTCAGATATATCCGTATGCAGCTGTATATCTATATAGATCTCTTGGAATTAGTATACGGAAGAGTGAAGTAGAGATTAAGTATTTTAGAATTTAAGTATAGGTAATCATATTGTGTTCTTTTGATATCTATTTTTAGCATACATTTTAAAAATGTAATATTTGTGTTTGTTGCCTGCTTCATTTCTGCAATAATCAAAAGCATTTAGAAACTTGTAAAGGGTTATAAAATAAATATGCTCTTAGCGCACAAAAATAGGAAAACAAATGAAACATTTAATATTTTTCTTGATGTTAAAGGAAACATTGAGCAGCTTTTAGCTACTTTTATTTAGGTATTGTTGCTCTTTTTTTCCTCATTTTTTATTACAATTTTAAAAATATGTGCGTATAACTTTCGTTAAGCATAAATTGTTAAGCATAAATTCTAATACTTAAATACTTGTACATACATTTTTTTAAATGTATATAAATTACTATAACTATTTACTTGAAATAATTTATACTTACTTACTTGTATATATAATTAAATGCTTATTTACTAGAAAAAAAAATTTTGAGCAGCAAATCACTAGATTCGTATCTCCACCTCATTTGTGCTTAAAAACGAATAAAAAGAGATCTAATTGTTTCAAAAATACTTAAAAACTCTAAAAATTGTGAAGAGTAGGAGAGATAAAGTTGGACCCAAAGTAGCACCTTAATACAACCAAATCAATCTGTATAGAAAATTTTAATTTTAATTAAAATAAAACTAAGAGTCATGAAATGGATATAATATGAATATGACAAAATTGATAATAAATTAATAAATAAAAAATAAAACGTTATTTTTATCATGCTAACTACCTTATAAATATTAGCATGATAATAATTTGGCACACTTTCTACAGACAAAGGTTTAAGTATTCCTTGATAAAATTAAAATATTTTAGAAGCTATTTTGAATCGTAGAAGAATTCCCGTTAGTCATTTATATAATTATTTTTTTAATTTCCTATTAAAATCATCATTCCATAAGAGATAAAATGTCTGAGGCTTAATAAATTGTTAATATAATATAATATATAATAAAATACATAAGACTAAGCATCCAAGGAACATATTGTTTGATTGTATTATCTTGGTGATAATCAAACATATTATTCATTAATGGTATTATAAATTGTTTTCAGACTGTTTGTTTTTGTTAGAGCTACGACGTGCATTGATAGTCATAAATAACTCTCTGCTTCAGTATTTATGGGCTGGATGAGTGGGAGGTGATCAGTCATGGGTTTGATGGATTGATTTCTAGGAGTTGACGGTCCATACCCCTTGCACACGTGCAGATTGTACACAGTTCTGCAATTTTCTTTTTTTCTATTCCAATTCTTCCCACTGGTATCATCTGAGATATTGTATTAGAGACGTATCCTTTGAAATGTCATTTAATTATGAAATCTCATTAAATATTATATTAATATTTTCGCTATAATATTAGAAATACACCATCATGACAAAATATTTGGGACCCATCATAATAGTTTTATTATTTTTTGGATTAATTAATGATAAAAATTTAAGATCGTTGTAATTTTAATGTTATTTTAGGCATTTCGTCTGTTGAGAATTATAAAAAGAAAACTTTGAAATTCATTATATGGATAAAATAGCTTTCCAAGCTTTTACAAGGCTATAAACTAAATCAAATTATATCAACATCGCACATACATGACATACATTTACATGACGGTATTATCAACGTTTTCCAGCTCTTATAGGAGCGATAGATTTTGACGAATGAGGTACCAAAAAGAAAGGAAATTTCATGGAGAATTGACGATTTTTTTTTATTCTGATTAAATTTAAGGTTATTCGATGGATCGAGACGGTAAAAATTTGGTTTTATGATATCGATGAATGTTTTCTAATAGATATATTCTCAACATGTGATTATCATATCATTAATATAACCCACAGCACATTTACTTATTGCATATATTTATTTTTGTAAATATCAATTATTATATTAGAGGAATAAAAAAATATTTCAGATCGGGCATCAACACCCATGTACATTTGGAACGTATGTTGACCCTTGTGTTTCAAAACCCGAAAATTAACAATTTTTAAAATAGCACGAAAATTAAGCACAGGTAAAACCTCATTCTTAAGGCGGATCCACATGTTGGCCGCATACCACGAATCGAAGGCTTGTACAAATGCTCGGTTTAACAAAGAGCGGACCATACACATGTCAATGTTTGTCAGAGGCACGCATGGCGGACGTACGAGTGGTTTCAGCCATTGGAATTATATTATTTTTATTACAAAAAAAAGAAAATGAAAGGATATTAAATATAAATAAATAAGATTAAATATAAAACTTATTATAACAAGTAACAACAAAAACCTTCGACCTCCTAACAGCTCTCAGCTGCAACTAAACAAAGAACAATGGTGGAGACAAGCGGTCTCACGAACCCCCTTTGATCTGTGTCCAAAAACCGACTCTCGATGGACCGGCAACGAGCTTAGGCCATCTCGTACCAGCCAAGGCAAGCCACCCATACACATCCTCGCGCATGTGTGAGTTCGCCACGACTTGGCCAACATGTAGATCCGCCTTTAGATTATCTTTCACAGAACCATTTTTGCCATGGGATATTTTTCATACTTGCGGTTTCGTACTTCCTCTTGCGTAACCTTAAAATACTTCAAAATATGAATACTTATCAAAAGTAAATATATATTTGACAGTTCTGAGTATACTTTAACACTCCCTCAGAATCACTGAATTGAGATGTGCTTAAATGAGATACCATTACAACGCCAAAATTATTATTATTTATAGCTAGAGGTTGGCAATTATGTATTGAATGAAATGATTTTATCACCATTAAGTAAATTACAACGGCATTATCATTAATAAATATTGTGAAAATTAATTATTATAGATTTTCCATATAATTTTATTCGAAGATTATTTATAGCTATACAATTATTTTTGAGCTCATGCGGAATCAATTAATTCTAGAAATCGATGAATAGTTAGAGGTCAAAATAGTGAAAAGATTTCTGTTTCCGATTCCATTCAAAATTTATGTGTATATAGATTGATACATTTTAAACAAGTGCAATATTAGATTGCAATCAATAAATTAAAAAACAAAATGGATTGCTATGGGATGATAATATCTTTTCTCAGGAGTTTATGATAAGTATGTGATCATATAACATATTGCATGATTCCAGAAAAGTAGGTTTTGCATTGCTCTGGAATAGGCACTTTTCTTACCATCTCTTTTGATCCTCTACATCGAAAAATATCTTCCCATCTCACCCACAGTTTTACCTATTTTGTTCATAGCCTTTGAATAATTTATACTTCGAAATAGTTTGTTGTCTTCTATTTTTTTTTCTTGAAATAACTTTTCTTCGATATATAAGAATACTATATACACATTTCAATATAGTTTTTAAATTTCAAATCAATGGGAAAAGGGATAATGGTTAATTATGAAAAATTAAAAGGGTGTAAGTTTGAATTCAAAGTATTTTTAAACTCAATGAAAAACTTAAGGCCTGTTTACCACCAAACCTCAGTAGACCCATTATTTTTTTTCTTTTATTTCTGTTTAAAATGTACTATTCTTACCGTTAAAAGGATTGCAAGCAAAAAAAAACAAAGCCAACCAACTTTTCCTGTTATCATAAAAAATATCGATATCCTCTTGAAAAATCATTTTGGAACGAACAGGACCTCTCATACTTTATTGGTGGAATATAATTTATGAACAAGTTGTGATGAAATTGCTTTAAGACCAAGTTTGAATTCGGGACATTCTCACAATGAATTTTCAGAATAAAACTGATTTTTAATATCAGAATAAAACAACGTAAAGTAAGAAAAAAGGTTTCAAATGTATTTTTTATTTATTTATTTTTTTCTTGAAGTTTCAATTAGTTTGAAAGGATAACCACTTAAATCCTACACAAATTATGAGATCTGAGACGCTGGAATTCTGAGGGCGTAACTCATACATACATATATACATATACATGACCTGTATACATACCCATACAACACATTTATCAATATTATAGCAGCTCACAAAAAACAATCAGTTTTAGAAATTCACATTTTCAATTCTTAGTCCCCTGAAAAATTGGACTAATCCGTTAGTTACATAACAGTCCTCCATTATTTCGGGTCATTGAAATAAAAAGCTAATAAATATACTGCTTTTCACTCATTTTTTTATAAGAAAAAAAATATATTCATTTTATTTTGAATTCAATAATGTTATAGTTTATAATTTCCTAGTTTCTATATAAATAATTGCTTTAGAAAATTAGGTTTGAAAAAAAAATCAGGTTCAGTAGTTTCAGTTAATTGGTTTCTCAAGATTTATAAATCACTAATTATAAGCCAAAACGTGGAGATGAAATTGTAAAGCTAAATTTTGTTGTGGTCCTGGGGTAGAGGAACAACCCGGAGGATTTATGTACACATAAATTTATCAGTAATTTAACAAATCACGCGAGCATGTATGCAGAGGATTAACTAGGGGTAACTAAGTTAAACTTTAGGGTTAAACAAGATAATGAAATGGATAACTTTAACAGACAAGTACACAACAAAGTTACATATTGAATACCAGAAATACACTAAAACTGGAATAATTGAATCACACCTTCAACTTTCTACTTTCACATTGAATCTTCTTGACTGAATGCACTCTTTAAGTATGAATTCATCACTTTTATCCAATGTTCCTCCGCACTTCTCACCATTTCTGACCTAGGCGAGGCATGCTGGGCGAAACACTTAATTATTTGAACGTTAATAAAAAAATCAAATCAATGATCTCTCTTGATCAATTTATGGACTCTTGGGATTGTAAAAACGCCGGGATATTCCGGATATATCGTGTAATAGTGTCATGTGTTTAATTAATGTATTCAAATCCACTGCTGCAGTCTTCAATAAGTCTGAAATCATAACTTCCTATTCTAATTGTAACTAAAATATTTACTTTTTTATTAATGCTTTTGTACCTTTTATCAATTTCTGAGGTTTCTTTGAACTGAAAAAAAAGTTTCAATAAAAATATAGCTTTATCAGTTTGAAACAGTTGTTTAGTCAAGTTATGGATACTAGCATACATTTTGGAGCGTTACAAAGAAGTATCAAGCTGCTGCGAAAATCGGACTTCATAGGTATATACTGTATGTATTAATTAAGATAAAAGCAAAATAATTACATCCTAATTCGTTTAACTTTTTTCATAGGAGAATTCAAATATTATATTATAAAA